>NC_058081.1:169169537-169341911 GCF_014858855.1 Bufo gargarizans
TACTGCCCTAATGCATTCTGAGTGGATGCGGATCTGCTCAGAATGCATCAGTCTGGCAGCGTTCAGCCTCCGCTCCGCTCAGCAGGCGGACCCGTCCAGACTTACAATGTAAGTCAATGGGGACGGATCTTCAAACGGATCCGTCCCCCATTGACTTTACATTGAAAGTCTGGACGGATCCGTCTGAGGCTACTTTCACACTTAGAAATTTTTTAACAATATAATGCAGACGGATCCGTACTGAACGGAGCCACCGTCTGCATTATATGAGCGGATCCGTCTCAGACGGATCCGCTCTGAACGCAAGTGTGAAAGTAGCCTTAAAGGGCTTGTCCATGTGTACTGATGACCTATCCTCAGTATCTAAATTGGTGGGGGGGTCGACTCCCAGCGCCGATCAGCTGTATGTTTACCAAGCACAGCGCCACACATTGTATAGTGGCCGTTCTTGGTATTGCAGCTCATGTGACCGATGAACGTGATGCCTGCTAGCCTCTTCAAACAGCTGATTGGCAGGGGTGCTGGGAGTCAAACCCACACCCATCAGTATTAAACACTTGAACAACCCCTTTAATTCCCAGGAGATTATTTAGACAGGATACAATTGTAACAACCCCTAAACTGCGAGAACTATTAGGTCTGAGCAGATTTTCAGCCTCCAAACTGACTAAAAGGAATTGCCATTCACTGCCAGCAAGCAGAGATATTTCAGTACACAGTGAAGTGACTAATCTTTACTGACACAAACAATCTCCTGATATATTTCTGTTGAACCTACCAAGCTGGTTCCTGCTGGACCTGTGAACTTCTGCTCTGAGGGCTAGAAAGCTGCCATGGATAAATCTGATTTCAGGGATTGACTTTCACTCGGATTATTTGCCTTGTGTCAATTAATGATAACCTGGAAGTGTTTTTTAGGTTAATAGTTAATCTAGAATAATACTCTCAGGAGTCAACATATATAGGAATGTAGTTTAACCACTATACGTCCGTCCATGCCACCGCCCTATAAGTGCAAAACAGGCACGACAGTCAGGTAAAAGGTCATCAGTAAGCACCCAGATCTAGGAGACCCATAATGGAGAGAAGATCATCTATCTGCCCCTTCTGTTCCTCTGGGGAGGGTCTCACACCATATATGGAAAGCCCACAGTCCTCTCAGCCAATCAGGATGCTCACATGTCCACTCCTAATTGCAGAGACTCGAGTTGGGCACAGTAGCCAGAGAAAGAGGACGAGGGAGCTTTTTTTGGCATTTCTGATTTGCCACAGTGGATCAAGCTCCTCAATTTGCATAGGACACAAAAGTATCTCATAGTCGGACTTTGCATCCAGCCCGTGTGAAGGCACAGCAAGCTGCCTGAAAAGCCCCGTCTGAGGCACAGCCCAACGAAGATCGCTTGTTCGCGTTCCCTACGGGACCAAAACCTACAGCAAAAAGGGTGGAAGAAAAGGTTTAAAAAAATATATTCAAATTTTAAGTCACCTCAATGTTCCACATAAGATAAGAATAAACAATAGAAAAATGAACATAATTCTTATCACCATGTCCGAAAAGGAATTCATACCCCAAAACAGTACCAATAAAAACTAGTGCGCCCCACAAAAATTAGCTCTGTATATGGAAATATAAAAAAATTATGGCTGTCAGAATATGGCAATGCAAAGAAAAAAAAAAAATCGTTTTTTTTTAAGTAGTAAAACAATAGAATATCAATAAATATGTGATCGCTGTAATCGGACTGGCCCGCAGAATAGGTTTGTCGTGTTATTTTTAGAGCACAGTAAACGCAAAAAACACTAAACCCTAAAAAACATGGCAGAATTGCATTTATTTATATTTTTTATTGCACCTCACATGCAAGATTCTTTTTTTCCCCCCATTTTCCAATACACGCTATGGTAACTTAAATGGCTCTGTTAAAAAAAATGCAACTGCTCCTGCAAAAAAATAAGCCCTCACACGGCCATGTGAATAAAAAATTTAAAAAGTTATGGCTCTGGGAAGGCAGGAAGGAAAAACACAAAAATGCCAAAATTAAGAAAGGGCTTTGTCCCTAAGGGTTTAAGGTGGACACACACATTACATAATGTCACTGTGCCTAATGAGGCAGCTTGGCTCTCTCCTCGGAGGGGGGTTTGAATAAGGACTGAACAAGCCGTTTGCTCCCTGGAGATAAGCCGCACCAGGAGCTGGATAACCCCTTCTCCTCCTATGGCACCATTTCTGGCCAAGGTCACATGTGTTTGGCCACTTTCAGGTCATCTGTGCTGGACTCTGCCGATGCATGGACATTAGGTATCGTTCTCGTTATGACCGAATATTTTCCAAGGAAGTTCCCAGTACGTGAAAATAGTGATAATAAGCGGCGCCCAGATTCTTTGCACCGCTGATCAGTCCTAAGTGCAGATTTATTATGGTCTCAGGTCCTCTGCACGGTTGCTGCACTGGACTTGGCTCCTCCACAAGGTACTGTGCAGCGAGCCACCCCCTCCTCCAGAATGTATATCCCCCCCCCCCCAGTGACATTACATACAGAAGGATCGCCTGTTTCCAGAGTCACTTACTGTGACTGTAAACTAAGGAGCAGTCTGGGCCCAGACCCAAAACCTGCCTCAGACAAGCCTCCCCTCCCCCTGCGCTGCTCCCATTTCAAGGACTCCCTATCACCTGCCCTCCCTCCCCTACCACAGACCTAACCTTAACCCCTTGCCGGACGTGCTCCATCCAAACGGCAGGCGTCAAACACATAACCTGAAGTGCCTGACCTCAGTAAAGCAAAAGAAAATATTTCCTGTTGATGATAATTTGTATCTTTACAAAATTTGCAATAATAAAAAAATATATATATCTAAAAATATAAAAAAAATTATATAGTCCTGGATCACACCATTTCTCCTCCGGTCACATCCAGAGCTGCATTCTAAATTCTTCTGGCTGTCAGCTCCCTCTTGTTTGGCGTCTACACAGTACACAATCTATTTTGCAGGGGTCATTTCTTTCATTAGGGGGCGTTTACACCACTATATAGGACATGTTCTGTTTTTTGCGGTACGGCGGAAAGGACATACGGATGTGTAGAGCACACGGCGTGCTATCACCATCTTTTACGGCCTCATTGAAATGAATGGGTCCGTACCCGATCAGCAAAAAAAAATATGGTCATGCGAGTGCCTCCCTACATTAATCCACTCACTGAGAATGCAGCGGGCTATAGGAACCTTCACCCGTACACATGCATGCTCAGCTGAATGGGAAGTTCTGTTCAGCTCTGAGAGGGGAGAGGGGACTAAGCTGTTGACAGACACTTCTGGCAGCAGTTTATCTCCCTGACAACAAAGGATCGGACATGTTGTCATCTTATCTCCCCCGACATCCGACGCTAGGAAAGTCGGGAGATCCCCATATATATTATATGGGCAGCCGGTCCCGCTGTAATCGAGTTTTTTTTTGCCGACAGTCTAATATGCATGGTCACCTTAGGGGTATGTTCAAATTCAGCAGATTTGCAAATATTTATAAGACTGATAGAGGGGTTTTCCGGGAGTACAATATTGATGGCCTAGCCTCAGGATAGGTCATCATTATCGAATTGGCGGGGATCCGACTCCCAGCAGCTCCCCGATCAGTTGTTTGAAGAGGCTGCTGCGCTCTGGTGAGTGCTGCAGCCTTCTGTCAGCCCACCAAGCACAGCGCCGTACATTGTATAGTGGCTGCACTTGGTATTGCACCTAGGCTGACTGAGCCGCTCAGAGGCCATGTGACCGATGAAGGTGACGTCACCGGCGCACTGCAGCCTCTCCAAACAGCTGATCGTCGGGTGTGCTAATTCCACTCCTACGAATGGACAGTCTGGTGGAACAGTCACAGAAAAGACTGTACTGCAAATCTGCCGCGTGTGAATATGCCCTAAATGGGAAACCACAAATTAAAGGGGTATGACCAAAATGACCATTTACACACAGGGTCATTTTCTCTCGAGATCAGCGGGGGTTGCAGCTGCCAGACGCCATCCTACGAGGAGCTAGGACCCTCATCTATCAGCTGGAGTGTAGGCTGTCTCCATGTAGCCCATTGCCGTGTAATGCTTTAGTTTGCCTGTGGTGGCTGCTGCAGGGGAATAAAACATTAGTTGCGGAGTTCCTCTTTAAATTACATGCAGGGTCCAGCAGAGATAAGCTTATGTCAAGGAACACTTATCAAAAACAGCCGGAGGGGCATCGCCCCGTACCCTGCTGCTTAAAGAACAGAATGTATCAAGGATCCAAAAAATGTCCTTAAAGAAGACGCACCTTATGCAATTATACAGAGTCACGTCTGACCTACGCGGACACGCAGAGCCGTCACATGTTACATGTTTGTGACTACTACTCACGTGTTGACAAATCAGACACTTCTGCACTGACATAACTGAGTAAAGTCCACGCTGGGAGTGGTGGTTTTGGCTCAGGCTACATTTCCTCTGACATCATCCGCAGGTTCGGTAAAAGTTTGTACAAGTAATTCGAGCGTTCGAGTACAAAGAAGAACAAAGAAAGCTTTATGTGTGGTGAAAAAAGGGAAAAACCTGCAGCTACTGGATCCGTAAAAAGGGCTAAGGCGGCCCAGAACACCTCGGCAGGGCACAAGACCGGATCAGTCCAAATCCCAGGCACCTCTGCCCATCAGCAGCACCGCAGTCTCTTAAAGGGGTTGTCCAGTTTACTATTTTGATGACCTATCCTCAGGAAACTGGATAACCCCTTTAAGTATGATACCAAACACACCGTCGCCCAGTGGCTGTGCTTGGTATTACAGCTCAGTCCCATTCACTGGATTTGGACTGAGCTGCGCCTAGGCCATGACTGGCCTAGGAAGTGCTGTGGCCCCTTGCAACTGATAGGAGGGAGTCCATCACCCCTGCCAATCAGATATTGATTACCTATCCTGGGGATGGCCAACCTGTGGCTCTCCAGCTATTGTAAAACTACAACACCCAGCAAGCCCAGACTACCTACTTCTATCAGCCTACAGCAGGGCATGGTGGGAATTGTAGTTTTAGAACATCTGGAGAGGCGCAGGTTGGCCTTCCCCGAGGATAGGTCATCGGTATGTAAAGGGTTTATTCTATGATTAATGTCAAAAATGAAAAATCGGACATCATACAGCACATGATAACCTCTTTCTATCAAAGCTAGAACCGGCCCTGTACCTCACATGGATCCAGAGATCTCCACATTCATTGCTCCAATTGTTTATTTCAAGCTGGCCGCTCATGGGCGTGCCCTTTCTGCTGCAGCTCTCTCCATCACAGATCCGGGAGAAGCTGAATGATGGAACTGTGCACATGCGTCCGCCTCAGCGAGGTGGACAGAGAAATAATGTAAAGAGCTAACAGCAGGTGGCGCTATACAGATACATTTTACTGTATAACTCAGCGGCTATACTACATTTTTAATGACATGCAATTGCAAGAGTATTAAGATCCAGGGGCTGGTTTGAAAACTGCAGAATATTTTACGCGGGAAAACCCCTTTAAGTCCTGGGAAACCCCTTTTAGGAGCAATTACTGCTGATTGTGAAAGGGGGGGGGGAATTGCCATTGGTCCTTTTTTCCACTTTTTTCTGCAAACCATCATAAAGGCTATTCTGGCCATGACTCACATTGTGCGGCCACATGATGAAAGTGAACGGCCGCACGTTGCGACCCAACATTTGTGAGAAGTCCAGACCTGCCGGTTTTCTTGTGACTTCTCAGTCCAGGAAACTTGTCGGTTGGATATGGACCTCACTCCCCTTCACTAGCCGCACTATACCGTGATCTTTGCGTTAAATCTAAATTTGCTGTGAGGCCCCACCCTTACATTCACATGAAGGGGGCTGCCGCACCCCCCATGACATCCATGTACCCTAATAGGACCCCCCCGGTCTCTAATCGTAGCCTACAGACCCCTGTGGGGAGGGAGAGGATGCTGCCGTTGACGTTCAGGCCACAGGAGCTCATATCTCATCCCACCCCTTTCTGATTCAGGGTCTGTACAGAGCACGCCCTGCCGTAGTGCATCGCGAGATGCTGTACTGCCGCCAAGTCGCCGCTGAGAATCGCAAATTTACAACACCTCGAGATAGAAACAAGCATCCCGTGTAAGGATGCCGCCGACGCCCCGCTGCCCACCCAGGAGGTAAAAATTAATCATAGCAACGGCCGTCCCCAACGCATCAAGTAGAAATGCCCCCGACCGCTGGATGCAATGATTGCCTCCTCATCCCGTGCACAATAAGCTATAAAAATAGCTTCCTCGGGAGCAGAAAACAAAGACGCTGCTTGTTCTAGGCCTTTAACTCTTCCGGACAGAGATGCTTAAGAAATCCGGAAAATGTTCTCCTGCTACTACAGTCCTGACCAGGTCCAGTCACCAAAAACACCACAAACAAGCCATCGCTCTAAGGAATGCAAGTCACGAGGAAGTGTCTTCTTATCGCCTGCATTCTCTAATACATCTTCTGTTAGATCATATCTTAGACACTGGTCACATCCAGAGCTGCAGGCACCCTTTCACGTTTTTTTTTTTTTTTTTTGCGGATACCTCGATACCTCTCAGGCGGCAGGGCCTGCAGATGCCATACACTGCCTTTAGGTCTCGTAAAATCAAACGTCGCATCATGACACACGATTGGCGCCAAACAGCCAAACCTGCTAGATTTTAACACGCCACATTGTCCAGTCGGCCGTGTTGTAGCCCTAGCCTTGAAGAGCCTGGCACCCCTGCGCGGTCATTAGAGGCGGGCCTGTCAGCACAGCGTTGACTGATTCCAAGTAGCAACCAGCAGAATTCTAAATGACGTAAGGGCACAGCTACACAGTGCGGTCGTGTCGCGGTAAAGTAGTGCATGGCCGTACACGCTGCAGCAGGCTGCAATTTAATTGGTCTGCATTGTTAACGGGAGCGCAGCATCTGCAATACCACGCGGCCATTACCAATGCAGACTGACTAAACCAGGCGTCTAGCAACTCCAGCTGCCGTGAAACTACAACTCCCCCAATGTACATTTGCTCAGCTGTTCTTGTAAGGGCACTTTCACACTAGCGGTTTTGTTTTCCGGCATCGAGTTCCGTCCTAGGGGCTCAATACCGGAAAAGAACTGATCAGTTTTATTCTAATGCATTCTGAATGGAGAGCAATCCGTTCAGGATGCATCAGTTCAGTCCCTCTTACGTTTTTTGGCCGGGGAAAATACCGCAGCATGCTGCAGTTTTCTCTCCGGCCAAAAATCCTGAACACTTGCCGGTATGCCGGATCCGGCATTAATTTCCATTGAAATGTATTAGTGCCGGTGTTCTGCCAAATCTCTATACCAGAAGTGACGAGGGTGTGCACGGCGCTGCAAGCGCACATCCACCGGCTTAGCAAAGAATTATTGCAGCGCCGCGATAGAAGTACTCCGTGCACCGCGCGTGCCCACACACCCTCCTCCAGCCGATTCCTTGGCGGCCTTGTCACTTCCGGTATAGACTTTTGGCAAGGTATAGAGATTTGGCAGAACACCGGCATTAAAATTTGCGCATTGACGTACCCATTCTTCCGGTCTGCGCATGCGCAGACCTTTAAATCTGTGAGAAAAGAAAAAAAAATACCGTTTCAGTTTTTCCGGATGACAACCGTCTGACAAATGCCTCCGTTTGCGTCTAGATTGTCGGATCCGGCCTAAATCCTCTGCCGCAAGTGTGAAAGTACCCTAACTCCCATGGAAGTGAAAGAAGGATTCTGGGAGTTGTAGTTTCAGAACAGCTGGCAACAGTGCGGTCCTATTAATTATTATCTAGAGCCCACTGCAGCTCGTACGCCGCACCATGTGGTCGATACACCTTAGGTTGCGGCGATTTCTTGTCGTAGAAAAGTCTTTTATTTGTGAGGATAGTCAATGGAGTTGCAATGTGACATGCTGAGACGTGGCGGTCAACAAAAATCCATCCGAGTCAGGGTTTTTTGCAACGGTCGCGTCACAGAATGTCACAGTGCGACACCATAGACTATCATGATAAAAACTGTTGCACGACATTGGTGCGACAAATGTTGCAGTGTAGTTGTGCCCTATTAGTCGTACGACACCTCCTCGTGTAGACCTAGCCTAATAGGTTTGCATGCCGGACCACCACACCCCACCGATCCTTCTAACATCAGAATATTTGGTAGCTGTCAGTTAAGCGATTGCTTCAGGTGTTTGCATACACCGCAGAATCCTAAAAAACCCTCTCTAGTCACACAGGAGGCTGCGGTCGGCCCGGCTGTGGCTGCAGCTGCTGCCGCCGCTTCCCCCTCCCTTCTTCCAATTCCTCGAACTGACCACAACAGGTCAAAGAGACCAAAAAAACATCTCCAGGGCGACGGCATTGTGCTCCGGGATCTCAAATACACAAGGCGGGTCACCTGGAATACAACGCCCCGTCCCGTAATAAACCTGTGAGCTCATGGAAAGAATGGTGCACCCTTCTAGATAAAGTAATGATCGCGGGGGCGTGCCCTGGCTGATAGAGAGCCGTAGCCATCAGGTTGCACGTCCCTTTAAATGGCCAATTAGCAAGAGAGACATCTAGCAACCAATCAGATTCCGGCTGTCCATGGAAACGCTGCGATCGGATTGGTTGGTTGACCTGGCAGCAATATTAGTTGCCACCTAACCAATCGGGTCCCTGCTTTTATGTCCCCAACTTGTGCCTAAAGGCTGGAATCTGATTGGTCGTGACATTTATTTCCACCAAGGCTCTTACATGGCCCCCCCCCCCCCGGATTTAATACAAGGGGGGTAGACAGGAAAAACTACAGGATGGCACACGGGGGTCAGTTCGGACGTGTAGGCCGCTGCGCCAAAGGTGCAATGATGGCTCCTTCTTACCTGCACACACAGGGCGAGGCGCTATACTAAAAATGGTCACCCCCTGGCGAGGTCAGGTGACACCCTGTGTGCACAGTTTAACCATTGTATGCCCTGTGTGAACCTCGCCGAGTGGGGGAGGGGGTGCAGATACTTTTGCACTGGCCCTTTACACACCTGTCTGAAGAGGGAATAAGGCGAAAGAAACAGGGCAGGGGGGCAGCCGCTGCCAAGGGAGTTATTTTGAGGAATGTAAGAGGCGGGGGGGGGGGGGGGGGGGCCTGGATCCAACCAGAGGCTTTAATCTGGATTATCCAGAGAGGAGGGGTGGACAGGGCGAGGCCTGGGCCGGCATAATAAAGATGGGGGTTATTATAGGACACCCACAACTAGGTCCAATATATGGGGGATTGTTCAACCTACCCTAAAGAGGTGGTCTCCAACCTGCTACTGCAAACTACAACTCCCAGCATGCGCCGGCAGTCCAGTGGTTGCAAAACTACAACTCCCAGCATGCGCCGGCAGTCCAGTGGTTGCAAAACTACAACTCCCAGCAGGCTGTGGCCGTGTCATGTGTTGGGGGGGGGGGGGATCAGCACCTCACCACATGGACTCCCCCAGACACAGTCATCACTATTACTACCTATCCCATGCTTGGACTTGTAGTTCTACAACAAGTACAACCGCCCCCTAGTTATAGGTAAGTACCCACCTTTATATGGCTGCACCCATGAAGAGCTCCTACAGTAACCCTTTAACTTCCTGGTGCTTGGCTTAAGTCATTTAAGGGGTTAAAATCCAGTCTGGGTGTCATCGGAGACCTAGACCATGGGTGCTCATGTGCACTGCCCTTTAAGGGATCACCCTGGGACAAGCCCCACTACAGTCAGCCTATAAAGCATGGACATGCCCGGCACTGGGGGGGATGGGGTGTCAGCAGCACCCATGGGTGCCCATGTGTACTCACTCTTGTAGGGCAGGGCCGCGGTGGTCCTGATGGTGACAGTCCCGCACAGTGACTCCCCGGGGCTGTAGATCACCCGGCTGTCCCTCAGGCTGATCTCGAAGAGCTGCACCTTCCCCATGGCCGAGCACTGACTGCGGCTGCACAGCCTCAGCCCGCAGCCACACAGCCTGCGTGACGTCAGCGCCCCGCCCAGCGCTCAGGCCACGCCCCCTGCTGTTAACTCAGCTGTCAGCAGGGCTGTGGGGGTCATCTGCTTGTCTGCTCTCCACAACTTATCCTCTCCGTACATTTCTCTCTGTTTTTTTTTTTTTAAGGATCTCAGGGAAATAATTTCTTTTAATCACGTGATCGACCCACAGTGTCATTCGCGATAGGCACAAATCAGCGCTACGCTCAATAAAACGTATTCGTTAAATTTGCCGCACGATTTAAGGCTTCGCTTCAATCATTTATTTTTTATTTTTTTGTCATTTAACCCTTTAATGGCTAAGCGATTTTTCATATATTTGAGTTTACTTTTGTTTACTCCAGCCCCTGCTGGAGCCATATATAAAAATAAAAAAAATTCCAAATGGGGTGGAATTGGGTAAAAAAAATACAAAAAAAACAACACAATTCCGCGTTAGTTTTATGGGTTTCATTGTTACTGCGTTCACTTTGCGCTAAAATTGACCTCTTCTCTTCTCCGGGTCAGTACGATTACAGCGATATCACATTTGTATCGTTTTTATGTGTTTAAAAAGAAACTTTGGAAAAACATCATTTTTTCTTGACGCGTCCATATTCGGACCCCCATAACTCTTTTTATATTTACGGCGGAGCTGTGTGAGGGCTTGTTTTTTACGAGTCGACCTGTTGTTTTTTAATAATACCATTTTATAGTGCTTATGACTTTTATTACTTCTTATTAAAAAAAAGTTCACTGTACGGGATAAATATGCTTATATTTTAATAGTTTGGGTGTTTTAGGACGCAGCGCGATGCCTATTAACTATTTTTTATGTGTTATTTTTAAGGCCTCATGCACACGACCGTTGTTTCATTCCGTGTCCGTTGTTCCGTTTTTCGTGATTTTCTGCGGACCCATTGACTTTCAATGGGTCCGTTGAAAACTCGGCTAATGCACAGTTTGTCATCCGCGTCCATGATCCGTGGTTCCAGTCCATCAAAAAAATATAACCTGTCCTATTTTTTTCACGGAAAACGGTTCACGGACCCATTCAAGTCAATGGGTCCGTGAAAAAACGTGGAGGCACACGAGATTGTCATCCGCGTCCGGTTTTTTTCTATCATTTGCATGGCAAACTTGACTTTGATTTTTTTTTCCTTCATGTCTGGAGATCCTCCAAAAATAAAGGAAGACACACGGAAACAAAAACGGACACGGATCACGGAACAATGGAACCCCTTTTTGCAGACTGCAAAAAAAATACTGTCGTGTGCATGAGGCCTTATGGGTAAAGGGGGGTGATTAAAATTTTGACTTTTTTATAGTTGTAAAAACTATTAATTTTTTTTTTTTTTTAAGTCCTCTCATGGGACTTGAATACGCGGTCTCCAGATCACTTTACAGATTAAGACAAGGGCTACACGGCGACACTGGCCGCTCGACACCTGTCCCGGCCAGGATCGCTGAGCAGTGGTGATCCCATAGAAATTAATGGGATCGCCGCAGCAGTCGCAAGAAATCCAACACGGCTCAATAATCCTAGCCAGTGTCGCCGTGAAGCCCTTGCCTTACTATTGCAGTGTATAGGAGATTCGCTAGGTTCCGAACAGCCTGCCTTTCTCCAGGGAGACCCATGCTACTTAGGCCCCGTGCACATGGCCGTTGCCCGGCCGTGGCCATATTGCGGCCCGCAAACAGCAGATCCGCAATGTTCGGGCACCGGCCGTGTACTCCCTGCATCACGGATACGGACCCATTCACTTGAATGGGTCCACAATCCGGAGCTGCGGTGCGGAACGGAGGCATGGAACTCTACGGAAACACTACGGAGTGCTTCTGTGCTGTGGAACATGTTCTATTTTTTTTGTACGGACCCAATCAAGTTGAATGGGTCTCGATCCGTCCCGGCCGCACAACGGCCACGTGCATGAGGCCTTACGGAGAAAGAACGGCTTCTCCGATCTACAAGCAGGGAAACCGTTCAGACCCGGCTCCGAGGAAAAGCCACCTCAGATGCCGTAGTTAAATATTTGCAACGGCGTTATCTCAGTACACGGGGGTGTGACCTGTGCCGTCACTGGCTCCCACACTAAGACAGGGTAGATTTGGTTTCTTTCCCTAGTTTACAGATTTGGCGGTGTTACTGGTATACTGGATGAATGCATTATTTGCTCTCTATATGGTACACTATGATTGCATCTGTGCTTTCCAGCCGAATGCCAGCCCTGCCATCAGCTGTGCCAGTGAATACGGAATCTGCTCGAGCTGCTCTAACTAGTTATATATCACAGACAAGTTCGGGTAATTGATCTTTCCGAGCCGTCCTGTGTATGATGTGCTCTAAAACAAGGCACGTGAATATTTTATGAGTGATTGTCTCTGTTTATCCAGCCAGAGAGTGAAGCGCCTGATATGTTTTCATGCCTGCGGATAGCCATGCTTTTAAAAGGGCGGGTGCAAATCAGGCGCGGGCCATATAGTGCAAATATAGCGGGCACCATGCGCGTCACCCTGAGCCTTGTCAGCCACTCCGATGCTTTAGAGACAGCTTTATACATAAGATATATGTCAGTATGGTCAGATCAGGTCACCATCTTCGTAAACAATTGTTTGTTTAGCACCTATTCACACGACCATAGTGCTGCCATGCCCGTGTTGTGGGCCGCAAAACAGGGGGCACCGGCCGTGGTGCGGACCCATTACCATCAATGAGTCGGCGATCTTCAACATAGGATACATCCTAATCTTTTGCCTTATCTTGCGGATCATGGACGCATTGAAGGAAATGGGTCAGCACCGGGATGCGGAGTTTACACGTCCGGGTGCCCATGTTTTGCGGACCCTTGGTTTGCGGTCTGCAACGCGAACACAGCGGCACTACAGCCGCGTGAATGGGGCCTTACTGTCCCAATTTAAATTTTTTTTTTTTATTGTCCCTACTTTAAAATGAAAAAGGAAGCAACTTTCCTATAAATGTTCATTAAAAATGTCCTTGTTTGGTTTCTCTAGCTCTAATGCAGTCCATATGTCTCCATGGTAACAGACAACAAACAAACCTGTGTAGTCTGATGCTGCAGGTATGCTGGCTTCTATGTGAGTCTGACCTCTATTTGTAGTTAAGGCTACTTTCACACTAGCGTTTTAGTTTTCCGGTATTGAGATCCGTCATAGGGGCTCAATACCGGAAAAAAACGCTTCCGTTTTGTCCCCATTCATTGTCAATGGGGACAAACGTAACTGAACAGAACGAAATGCTCCAAAATGCATTCTGTTCCGTTTAGTTGCGTTCCCAGACCAGAGAGAAAACCGCAACATGTAGTAGTTTGCTTTCCGTCCTGGGATGCGGAGCAAGACGGATCCGGCATGACCCCTAATGCAAGTCAATGGGGACGGATCCATTTTCTCTGCCACAATCTTCCATAATAAAAAACGGATCCGTCCTCTATTGACTTTCAATGGAGTTCATGACGGATCCGTCTTGGCTATGTTAAAGATAATACAACCGGATCCGTTCATAGCGGATGTAGATGGTTGTATTATCAGTAACGGAAGCGTTTTTGCTCAATCCCGCCGCATCCAGTAAAAACGCTGGTGTGAAAGTAGCTTAACCTACTAAATGTACATTAGCACAAAATAAAAGACAAACGTGCAGTACCACGGTACAGGGGGTATCTGCACATGGTTTGTAATGTTATGTAGTATTGTTTTACTATTTTATGTACACTTAGCATTGCCTGGTATGGTTGGCAGGAGCAGGGTTAATCTCCCTGTTCCACCCCTGTCAGGAGCAGCAGGGGGGTCTGGTCCTAACTAGAGGGGGAGAAAAAGAGGCTAGACAAGGAGTCTGAGGGAGAGGTTAAAAGGAGAGAGAACGAAGACCATGTGCTCACCTCCTCAGGCCTCAGCTTAGGAGACTCACAGCTCTCTGCATGTTCTTTATCAAGCAGAAGAAAGACCATAGAATTAAAAAGTTAGAGAATCTTCATGGCCAAGCGAGGAGTCAGTCAGTAAGCTAACTTCCTACTACAGCTATTCAGACTCTGCTGCTGTGGAGGGATTACAGTTAAGACACCCTACACACTTGGACACTTTGACCAAACGTAGTCATTTGAAAATGTATGCCTCAATTGAAGATCTATACTTCACAATTTGGGGAAAGAATTTGCACAGTGATTTGCTATAATTGGATGTACTACAACTGCTATTTTGCACTCAAGTGAAAAAGAGACGTTTATTCTTCTAACTCTAACCTGGTTTCCTGACTTTCCGACTACCACAACATATGCCGACCATTGCACCTTGTACTCTACAAGCCCTGCCTTGCACTCATCCAAGCACCTAACATCACGGGCACCCCAGCTACCATCTAGCAGGAGCCCCAGAACCAGGGTGTGTTCCCAAGGGAAGAAAGGGAAACCACTGTGACAGAGCCACTACTACTCCCATCCTTTGCTCCAGCTCCTCAAGGGCTCGCTGCAACAGAAGAAGGTGAGTGACTGCAGGACGACACTATACAGGCTTTGTTTGTTGTCTGTTACCATGGAGACACATCAGTCTGCACTTAGAGCTGTACAAAATGAACAGTAGGAAAGTCAGCCTTATGGAACTTGCAGAATATAAAATTATTATTTTGCATTACTCGAAACACAGCAGCAATTATGTGATAAATAGGAGTTGAGGCTTCACTAATGACACTACTTAGATTGTATTGGAATTCTACATTTCAGTGTTCCTCACAAGTTTAGGTTAGCTCCCTGGAAGGAATGGATCCAGCAACCGTCCCATCATATTATTCAGACAGAAAAATTTCAGAAATGCTGAGGTTCCAGTTTCTGCAATTGACGCCTCTGAAGTGTGTGGGAGGGGAGGTATGACAAGACATGAGCTGTGCCTGTTTCCGTCTTAAGCTGGCCATACACATCCAAGAGCTGTCACCCAACCTCTATTCCCCCTGTTCCTCTATACACATCTATGGTGACCACTATACTGTAATAATTCCCACTATAGACAAGCATATAAATACTATAATACTGCTCCTATGTACAAGAATATAACTACTATAATACTGCTCCTATGTACAAGAATATAACTACTATAATACTGCCTCCTATGTACAGGAATATAGCTACTATAATACTGCTCCTATGTACAAGAATATAACTACTATAATACTGCTCCTATGTACAAGAATATAACTACTATAATACTGCTCTTATGTACAAGAATATAACTACTATAATACTGCCTCCTATGTACAAGAATATAACTACTATAATACTGCTCCTATGTACAAGAATATAACTACTATAATACTGCTCCTATGTACAAGAATATAACTACTATAATACTGCCTCCTATGTACAAGAATATAACTACTATAATACTGCCTCCTATGTACAAGAATATAACTACTATAATACTGCTCTTATGTACAAGAATATAACTACTATAATACTGCCTCCTATGTACAAGAATATAACTACTATAATACTGCTCCTATGTACAAGAATATAACTACTATAATACTGCTCCTATGTACAAGAATATAACTACTATAATACTGCTCCTATGTACAAGAATATAACTACTATAATACTGCTCCTATGTACAAGAATATAACTACTATAATACTGCTCCTATGTACAAGAATATAACTACTATAATACTGCCTCCTATGTACAGAATATAACTACTATAATACTGCCTCCTATGTACAAGAATATAACTACTATAATACTGCCTCCTATGTACAAGAATATAACTACTATAATACTGCTCCTATGTACAGGAATATAACTACTATAATACTGCTCCTATGTACAAGAATATAACTACTATAATACTGCTCCTATGTACAAGAATATAACTACTATAATACTGCCTCCTATGTACAAGAATATAACTACTATAATACTGCTCTTATGTACAAGAATATAACTACTATAATACTGCCTCCTATGTACAAGAATATAACTACTATAATACTGCTCCTATGTACAAGAATATAACTACTATAATACTGCTCCTATGTACAAGAATATAACTACTATATTACTGCTCCTATGTACAAGAATATAACTACTATAATACTGCTCCTATGTACAAGAATATAACTACTATAATACTGCCTCCTATGTACAAGAATATAACTACTATAATACTGCTCTTATGTACAAGAATATAACTACTATAATACTGCCTCCTATGTACAAGAATATAACTACTATAATACTGCTCCTATGTACAAAAATATAACTACTATAATACTGCTCCTATGTACAAGAATATAACTACTATAATACTGCTCCTATGTACAAGAATATAACTACTATAATACTGCTCCTATGTACAAGAATATAACTACTATAATACTGCTCCTATGTACAGGAATATAACTACTATAATACTGCCTCCTATGTACAAGAATATAACTACTATAATACTGCCTCCTATGTACAAGAATATAACTACTATAATACTGCTCCTATGTACAGGAATATAACTACTATAATACTGCCCCTATGTACAAGAATATAACTACTATAATACTGCTCCTATGTACAAGAATATAACTACTATAATACTGCCTCCTATGTACAAGAATATAACTACTATAATACTGCTCCTATGTACAAGAATATAACTACTATAATACTGCCCCTATGTACAAGAATATATCTACTATAATACTGTCCCCTATGTACAAGAATATAACTACTATAATACTGTCCCCTATGTACAAGAATATAACTACTATAATACTGCCTCCTATGTACAAGAATATAACTGCTATAATACTGTCCCCTATGTACAAGAATATAACTACTATGGGGGGGCGGAGTCTGACTGCTGACCTGAGCAGACGCATGTAGGAGAAGCCCCTCTCCATGCAATCCTGCAACCTGGTTTATATCGCACTTTAGCCCAACAAAGTATGGGGAAAATTGGCAGAAGCATCCCTAGAGACAAAACTGACTCTCCGAAACCGGATCGAGGGGTCTCAGACATGGAGAAGTATCTAAACAAGAAGCCCTCCGGCAGCGTGAGCGGTGCGGCCAAATGGCGCCACATGAACCAGACGACTGGTCACAGGAAGCTGAAGATGCTACCGGAGACCTAGATGAAGGGTCCGCAGCTAACAGGCATAGCCCCTATATCGAGGAAATTCCTCCAGCAGGCCCTCTCATCGGCTATTGCTCCAGTACTCCATGATCTTCAAGAGATCAAAACTGATATCAAACAGATAGGTCACCGAGTGGTGACGCTGGAAGGGAATCAAGCAGCTATACTTACCTTTGCCCGCACTCTGGGTGATAATACTGCGGCTTGTATGGACTCCCTGGACACCGCTTTTTTCCCTCATCGAGGACCAGGAGAACCGCAGCAGACGGAAGAACATTCGGCTGCGCGGCCTCCCTGAGCAGATTCAGCACGAGGACTTACCAGAGGCAGCAGCCGCCATCTTCGTCAGCCTCCTGGGATCAGAGAGTGCAGCTGACATTGAAATAGAACGCATACATCGGTCGCCCAGGCCGAAACCGAAGGATAATGAAAATCCTAGAGATGTTATCTGTGGCCTGCTGAAATACACCGATACGGCGGCCTTGCTGAGGGCGGCCAGGGAACAAAAAGAACTCACCTACGAAGGGGCCACGATCCTGATGTTCCAAGATTTGGCGCCATCGACGCTGAACAAGAGGAGAGCCCTCCGACCTCTTACGGACCACCTGCGCCATATCAAGACCCCCTATAAGTGGCTATTCCCTTTTGGCCTGACGTTTGCGGTCGGAGGCAGAAGGTGCACCATCCGAGTTCCAGGGGACTTGGCTGCGGCTTGGGAGCTACTCCAGACCACCCCGTTGGACATCCCATCATGGCTTCCCTCCGCTGAGACCGGTAAACCACTGCCAGAATTGCCTGGGGTTCAGAGGTGGTCCAAAGCCCTACCGAAAAGGAAGAATGCCTCCAGACTCCGGGACACCTGACTCTGCGGCCTGGGGGTTCATCCCTGTTGTTCGCTAGTCCGGTCCTGTGAGTAACATATGAGGACTGTGGTTATCCCATGCCTGCCTTTTCGGCTCTGCAAGTATAATTGTGGTTTACCATTGCTCTGTTTAATATGCTTATTCACCCAATCTGTTATTAATATGCTTCAGACATGTTCACTTCTCTGCTAGCATGTTATTAGAGTTATTTTATGATTCATGCTGTGGGTTATGTTACTTGTCACACTATACTGTGCTGCACCAGGTTTGCGGGTACTGTGGGTTGATTGGGATCGGTTTTACATCCTATAGATCCCCCCCCCCATGCTTCACATCAGGGTCACACTCGCGCATTCCTGGTGTCAGCGCACTATTGTGGAGGCTCAGCATGCTGACGGTATACTCCGTGATTGGAACTGTCAATATGTTTCCTCTACGTTTTACTACTTGGCCATGTTCCTAGGTTCTATGAGGAATATTGGCTGTGTTTGGGTTCTATGTTTTTCTAGATCTCTACTACACACTGTAATAGGCTGCTGCTGTTGGAGCTTCCCATGTATACACAAAATGTCACAGATTAAATGTACGTCCTTTAATGTGAGGGGGTTCAACACCCCGCAAAAAAGGTCGCAGGTTATCCGCCTATTAAGGAAATCCACACAGACATATGTTTTTTCCAGGAGCTGCACTTTAGGTCCACAAGGGTTCCCCCTCTCCAGAAGGGTTATTTTAATAACTGGTTTCTCAGCACTTTCGATAAGGCTAAAAGAGGGGTGGGTGTTGCTATAGCCAAGCATGTACCTTTTAAACTGACAGCTACCCAGACAGACGCAGAGGGTAGATTTGTCTTTGTGAAAGGGGTATTTGGCACTCAACCTGTGACTTTGGCCAGTCTATATGGTCCCAATAGGGGACAAAAAGCCTGGATCTCGCAAACTTTGCAGTCACTTAAAGCTTTTGCGGAAGGGATCTGTTTAGTTGGCGGGGACCTTAATGTCGCTTTGAACCCCATTATGGACACCTCAGATGGTTCCACACAGCAAACCCAGAAGACTTTAGGCCGCATTAATGCCCACATTGCTGATGCACAATTAGTTGATGCTTGGCGTTTGGTCCATCCCAATGATAGGGACTATACTTTTTTCTCTGCCTCTCATAATGTTTACAAAAGGCTGGACTACCTCCTAATCTCCAATTCCTGCATAGATATGGTAGAACAAGCAGTGATTGATCCCATCACGATCTCGGATCATGCCCTCGTCTCGATGGTAATACACATCTCTAGCTTACCTTCTCAGAGTAACAGTGTAGACTCAATGAAACACTGCTAGATAGGAAGGAGGTGGTAGATGCACTGTCACAGAGGCTGTCGTGGCTTTTTAGGGAGAACTTAACGCCAGATGTTTCTCAAGAAATTGTGTGGGAAACACATAAATCTGTAATGAGGGGAGAATTCATAGCCTTAGGTTGTAAGATTAAAAGGGATAGACAACAGACATTACATTCTCTACTCAAACAGATCACTGAGATAGAAGCCATTCATAAACTATCTAAAGCTTTGAAAGCTCAACAAGAGCTCCTCCTCCTGAGAGCAAAACTGAAAGATCACCTTAATGTCTGCCACGCCAGAGCGTATCAGTACGCCCAGTTTCGCTTTTTCTCTCATGGAGACAGGGGCTCGAAGTTGATGTCGGCACTTATCAAACAAAGGAAGGACTCTATGTATATCCTTATTATAAAATCTACAGACGGTAAGTCATTACACAGAACTGCAGACATAGCTAAAAAATTCCAGAAGTTTTACCAAGACTTATATGGGTTGGATAGATGTTCTAACCACCCGGATCTGTCTGCAGACTCTGTTATTGATGATTTCCTATTACATCTGAAACTGCCTCAGCTTAATAGAGAAGAAGGGTCTTCTTTAACTACACCGGTCACTGAAGAAGAAGTAGAGAAGATCTTAAAGTCTATGCCCATGGGGAAATGCCCAGGGCCAGATGGACTTCCAGTGGGATACTATAGGAAATTTGCTGACATTTTGGGTCCGCAGCTCACAAATTGGTGTAACTCTCTCCTCACAGGGGGACAACTTCCTACCCAATCCTTAGAGGCTACAGTGACCATATTACCCAAACCTGGAAAGGACCACACGCTCTGCGGAAGTTGTAGGCCTATATCCCTTTTGAATGTCAATGTTAAGATCTGGGCCAAACTCCTAGCCTCTCGTCTTAGCTCCTTCCTTCCAAAACGAATACATCCTGACCAAGCTGGTTTTGTACCAGGAAGAGAGGGGAACCATAACTCCTGCAGAGTCATCACGGCCATTCAGTGGGCGAGGAAGCAAGGTACACCCCTGACATTTCTGAGTGTAGATGTGGAGAAGGCCTTTGACCGGGTGAACTGGAATTTTATGAGAAAGACACTGCATAGATTTGGTATCCCCGAGAAATTTCAAAAAGCGATCATGACCCTGTATACAAATCTAATCGCAAAAATTAGAGTAAACGGTACCTTGTCACCGTCTTTCCCCATTCATAATGACACCCGTCAAGGCTGCCCCTTGTCCCCAGCCCTTTACATTTTAGTGATGGAGACGTTACGGCTCCGTCAAGGAGCGTGTCCTCCCTTAAAACCACTACACCCTTCATGTGGCAGGCATCCCATATTTCATATTTAGGAATCAAGATCCCGTCAGACTTGAGGAATATATTCCAGCTGAATTATGTTCCCCTACTGGCCGATGTGCAGCGCCAATTAGGTGCACTTTGCATCCCATTCGTCTCTTGGATGGGAAGAAAGAACCTACTAAAGGCCTTTGTGCTTCCTAAAATACTTTATGTCATGCAAATGTTGCCTATCTTCCTTCCCTCCTCATTTTTTACACAGATACGGAGGCTGTTCTCTACCTATTTGTGGGGAGGAAAGGGAGACAGAATTGCGCATAACAGATTGATCCTTCGGAGGACTCAGGGGGGATTTGCTCTGCCAGACGTTCAGGTGTATTACCGTGCAGTCCACCTTAGAAGATGGATGCAACTACATATCTCTAATTGCTCAACGCTAGGCACTGCATTGGAGACGCTCCAATTATCACAATTACAGAGAGCCGCATTATGGGGCTTAAATTCTACATCCCTTCACAATCATACGTTGCTTAAGGGCACAAGTTTGGTCGTTAAACAGCTTAATAAGGACCACAGTTTATTGAGTATCCCCTCTTTAGTCATGCCAGCGGATTTAGCCCCCTATTCTGTGAGACCCATGGCGGCAAATATTCCCTCAGTATGGAGTAACCTCAGAGACTTCTCCACCGCGGCGTTCTTAGATGAGGCCTTGGGCAGATTACCGGCCGAGCACCCTCTACACCAGACTATGAAATCATGCAACTAGGTTTAGTCGATCTTAAATCAGTTGGTAAGACTCTACTAGATAAAAAAGCTCAAGAAAGGGAACGGACATGGTTTGAGAAGATTCCATCTTCTAGCTCACCACATAACAGATTAATTTCACTATTTTACTTAGGCCTCAATGTACCCCGCCCTAACGATATCCCACTTTATTTAAAAACTTGGGAGGCAGAACTGGATAGGACCTTTTCTGAAACAGACATCCTACGCTTATATGCGCATTCGGGTGGCTTTTCCAGGTGCGTCAAAGTACAGGAGCATTCCTTTAAAGTACTTATATGACGCCTAAGTATATGACGCCTAAGCAGTTGTTTCTCAGAGGTCTTAGTTCCAGTGATCAGTGCTGGAGATGTAAAGCTGGAGAGGGCAACCTTTCACATATTTTTGGGTTTTGCCCTAAGATACAACCCTTTTGGGCAGCAGTGTCCAGGGCCCTTAAATTAATTATGCATACAGACATACCACTGTCTCCTGAGTTGGTCCTCCTGTGGCTACCCACTAAAGCACTCTCCCCCTCTAGAAGTAGCTTGGCCACGCAATTAATCCAAGCAGCTCGATTGATCATCCCTCAGAGGTGGCTTAGTGTTGAACCCCCAACCTTCCTTCAATGGGTGAATAAAGTAGACCACATACAACGTCTAGAAGAGCTAGCTAGCTGGAAAACCAGAACACACGAGAAACATGTCAAAATGTGTAGCCCATGGTTACGTTTTCGTATGTTGCCCCCAGTGGAGTCTCAATAAAGGTCATGTGACCCTGCAACTCTGCCCTATATTGTGTTACCTCCATAATTTCATATTGTACTTCTACAAGCTGTACTTAGAGATCTACATTGTTAGGTTTGTGTTAGTGAGGCCAGTTGCCTCGCTGTTACCAACAGGTCATATTTACCCCTAAGTGATGTATTACTAGCACTTACACATCATTTCTTGTGCTTGATATTCCTTATAATGCTATATATGTGCCTTAGTATGTACCTTGCACTAAATGTCAATGCTGTTGTTACTTGCCTGGGAGGATGTGCCTATCCTCTATGCTCGTTAATTCACTTTTGCAGACATATGATAATGTATGCAATGTCACTTTTGTATCATTTTATTTGATCTTGCCTAATAAAAAGAAAATTGACAAAAGTATAACTACTATAATACTGCTCCTATGTACCAGAATATAACTACTGTAATACTGTTCCTATGTACAAGAATATAACTACTATAATACTACCTCCTATGTACCAGAATATAACTACTATAATACTGCCTCCTATGTACAAGAATATAACTATTATAATACTGCCTCCTATGTACAAGAATATAACTACTATAATACTGCCTCCTATGTACAAGAATATAACTACTATAATACTGCTCCTAAGTACAAGAATATAACTATTATAATATTGCTCCTATGTACAAGAATATAACTACTATAATACTGCTCCTATGTACAAGACTATAACTACTATAATACTGCTCCTATGTACAAGAATATAACTACTATAATACTGCTCCTATGTACAAGAATATAACTACTATAATACTACCTCCTATGTACCAGAATATAACTACTATAATACTGCTTCTATGTGCAAGAATATAACTACTATAATACTGCTCCTATGTACAAGAATATAACTACTATAATACTGCTTCTATGTGCAAGAATATAACTACTATAATACTGCCCCTATGTACAGGAATATAACTACTATA
This sequence comes from Bufo gargarizans, assembly GCF_014858855.1. Classification (NCBI taxonomy): domain Eukaryota; kingdom Metazoa; phylum Chordata; class Amphibia; order Anura; family Bufonidae; genus Bufo; species Bufo gargarizans. The sequence goes on from NC_058081.1 coordinate 169,192,635, forward strand.
ATACTGCTCCTATGTACAAGAATATAACTACTATAATACTGCTCCTATGTACAAGAATATAACTACTATAATACTGCTCCTATGTACAAGAATATAACTACTATAATACTGCTCCTATGTACAGGGATATAACTACTATAATACTGTCTCCTATGTATAAGAATATAACTACTATAATACTGCTCCTATGTACAAGAATATAACTACTATAATACTGCTCCTATGTACAAGAATATAACTACTATAATACTGCTCCTATGTACAAGAATATAACCACTATAATACTGCTCCTATGTGCAAGAATATAACTACTATAATACTGCCTCCTATGTACAAGAATATAACTACTATAATACTGCTCCTATGTGCAAGAATATAACTACTATAATACTGCTCCTATGTGCAAGAATATAACTACTATAATACTGTCTCCTATGTACAAGAATATAACTACTATAATACTGCTCCTATGTACAAGGATATAACTGCTATAACACTGCTCTGATGTTTAAATCTTTGTATGGTGCTTGGTGACATGCACATATGTATTGCTCAGTTACTGGAGGTTTATTCAGCTGAGATGAGGGTGATGAGAAGCCGGTGCTCCTTCCTGAAGCAATCATTTTCCATTTCGGCATGTTCCTGTATTGGGCTTATTACACGGACGGCTAACATTTACCTGTGTAATTAGAGGCTTAGGCGTGGTATACATAATAGTACATAGACTCACGAGCAGGAAATAAAACCCGTCACAGCACTTACCGAGTATAAACATTCTAAGGATTATTAGTCGTCATATTAGCCACAAATAAGTATTACAAAGGTAGTGAAAAAGAAAACAACTTCACCTCTATGAAAGTGAAGATGAAATACACATTGAGGCGCAATTCAGGAATATAACCGGGTGACAGGAGTTTCCCCCCTCCCGTGTATGGGAAACCACTGTCCCACGCATCATGCCGGACTAAACTTTCCCCCCAGATGGCGTCACATGGGCACACAGTATAGCACTGCCACGTGTACAATATAAGGCTTATTATGTGTGAGTATAGCAGTATTAAGTGGGTATTGTACAGCAGAACTGTCCACTATACAGAACTCTTATTTGAGCTCTGCATGGCAAAGTTATATGTTCACTGTGTGAGTCTATTATGTACACAATGTGCGGTAGTATTATATAAGAATAGTCTGATATTGTGCGTATTATTTGAACATTATGTAACAATTTTGTGTTCACTGCATGTAGGCAATGCGTGGTAGTATTACTGTATATGAGAATTGTATGGCGCTATTATCTAGGCACTGTACAGTAGTGTGCCCACTGTATGGCTGTATTATGTTGTCAGTATCTAGTAGTATTATATGAGAATTGTATGGTGCTATTTAGAGATGAGAGAATTTTACGTTATGAAATTCGTCCACGCTTCGTTTGGTGGTAAAAGGTGAATTGCATTATGGATTCCGTTACCACGGACCATAACGCAATTCTATGACGGAATGCATAACGGAATGCCTTTAGAGGTATTCCGTTATTCATTCCATCATAATAGAAGTCTATGGGCTGCATAACGGATTCGTCCCGTTTCCGTTATGCAAGAGAGGACTCCCCCGATTATATATGCGCAACAGCATATGGGCTTTTGAGCATCTTTCTGCCTTTTATGACCACGTTATTTTGTCTATACATACATGCCTGGAGATGTGGCAACTCCAGGCTTGAATGTGCCTTGAATTTGATTTAATGGTAACATTCAGGCAGGGCCGCCTTTAACGCAGGGCAAAAGGGGCAGCTGCCCGGGCCCAGTTGCTCCTGGGGGGCCCAAGGCAGCTGCCTCTTGAGCCTCGCTGGCAACTGGTGACATGGGGGGTGGCGGCAGGACATAGTCACCTGTATCGCCGTCCTCAGGACTTCGATACAGATGCCTGTGCTGTGGGGCAGGGGAGAGGCGTCTCCCTTCCCCGTTCCTCTGATAGGCTGCAGGCACTGGGCCCGCAGCCTATCAGAGGCCGCTGCAGGTGGCGCAATTACGCCATCACGGCCGCCTCAGCCGTACAGTACGAGGCACAGGCCGGAAGAGACATGCATCGCATCGCTGCCAGCCTGATGGAGGTAAGTATAAGTGTTTATTTTTTTCTATATGGTACTACTACTGACACATGATTGGGGGCATCTATGGGGTCACATCTTACTGGCACATTATTTGGGGGCACTGTGGGGGCATCTATGGGGGCACTTCTTACTGGCACATTATTGGTGGCACTTTTTACGGGCACATTATTGGGTGGAACTATGGGGGCATCTATGGGGGCACTTCTTACTGGCACATTATTGGGAGCACTATGGGGGCTTCTACTGAGGCCACAAAGAAGGGGTATTTTATATGGGGGGCTCTGTATAGGTGCAATCTATACTGGGGAACATTATGGTGGGTACTATGGGGAAGGGGAGAGAGGAGTACTATGGGCTCATCTATGGGAGGCACTAAAAAAGGGTATTTTATACTTGCAAACTATGAGGGAAACTGAGGGTATCTACTGGGGCACTATATATAGGGCATTTTATACTGGTAAATTATGGGGGGCACTAGGAAGAAGGGGGGAGAGGAGCACTATGGGGCATTTACTGGGGGCACTATATAGGGGTATTTTATACTGACACATTATGGGGGCACTATGGGGACATTAGCTCAACTGGGGGCATTAAAAGGGGGTATTTTTTGCACTGGCACATTACAAGGATAATTATTACTACTGGGGGCATTATGATGGGTTTTATTACTACTGGGGGTCTATGGGGAACATGATTACTAGTATGGGCACTAGGGGAGCATTATTACTTCTGGGGCACAGTGGGGACATGCTGGGGGCACTGTAGGAGCACTATTACTACCATGTGTGCTCTAGCAGAGAATTATTACAATTTTGTTTGTCAAACTGCAGAGACGAGAAATGGCTGAAAAATGGTGGTCTGGTCTGAAGGTCTGAAAGGAGAAGATGAGGAAAGAGAACATCTACACCAAAGGGACGTCACTGGATGTAAGAGGTATGTGGCACTGTATCACCCTGTATGTAGGGGTGGATGGAGGGGTTAGTAGTACAGTACTATCTTCACATTATAAAAGAATAATGATACAGCCATTTTATTTGATACTTTTGTGCTGATTCTTTTTTTTCTTATCTATATTAAGGGACACTATAGTCACCAGAACCACAACAGCTAAATGTAGTAGTTCTGGTGCCTATAGAATGTCTCTGCAAGCTTTTTAATGTAAAAACTGCCAAGGAACACCTCTAGTGGCCACTCATCATTATTAAAGTTCACTACTCTACGAGGTGTGTGGATTTTTTTGTGTGTGTGTGTTGTGGTGGAGGGTGTGATTGCATGCTAGGGTGCGGGAAGGCGGGATCCAGGGGGCCCAAGTAAATTCTTGCCCAGGTTCCTATCAATATTAAAGACGGCCCTGCATTCAGGTGCACCTGTGCAGCCTGCGTCACATGAGTCGGTAATAGGTGGGACTCACAGCCTCCTCCCTCCTCCCATTGTATGTGTGATTTCACGCTGGAGGCAACTGGGAGTTGTTGGCTGTGTGTAGGACTCTATGCCCCTATCCGACATTGCTCATATGGCATAGATAGGTTAGCGTTATGTCCCGTGCCACTTTGAGAGACCTTGACGCGGTGCGCGGGCTCCGGTATGTTTTTGATATAAGAATATATATGGGCGAAAGTCTCATTTAAATATCAGTGTGAGAGTTTAGCCATATATTGTCAATTGCATTTTCCATTGTAGTGCACCGTTTTTTTTTTTTGTAAATGTGAAATGTTGTTAGGCCAGATATGCTTATCTACACCCATATGTAAAGCAATTCCTCAATACACTTCTGTTATAATAGTGACACAATAAATTGCTTCTATTATATACAGGACTGTAGAAGGTCCCAGCCAGACCCTCAGCAGACTGTCTGCCGCATACAGGCTGACATAAAACAGCCACGGTCTGCGGACTGTCTGCGAGGAGTTGGATGTATCTTCCATTGCTTTGCTGTGTTTTTAGATGATCCCATCAAAAGGATAAGAAGGCAATGTGCCCCGGGTTCAAACACGTTCCTGCACCTTCCTGTGTGCATACTTTACAGTGTCTGTCATCATTACATAATCAGCAGCACGCGCCTATAAAATAAACAGCCAGGCCCCAGGAAATACTGTACTGTATATTGTAGGACAGAGGCTGTCACCATCCAGGACCCGGGAAATACTGTATATTGTAGGACAGAGGCTGTCACCATCCAGGACCCGGGAAATACTGTATATTGTAGGACTGAGGCTGTCACCATCCCGACCAAGGGAAATACTGTATATTGTAGGACATAGGCTGTCACCATCCAGACCAAGGGAAATACTGTATATTGTAGGACAGAGGCTGTCACCATCCAGACCACCGAGAAATACTGTATATTGTAGGACAGAGGCTGTCACCATCCAGGACCTGGGAAATACTGTATATTGTAGGACAGAGGCTGTCACCATCCAGGACCCAGGAAATACTGTATATTGTAGGACAGAGGCTGTAACCATCCAGACGCTGGGAAATACTGTATATTGTAGGACAGAGGCTGTCACCATCCAGACCAAGGGAAATACTGTATATTGTAGGACAGAGGCTGTCACCATCCAGGACCTGGGAAATACTGTATATTGTAGGACAGAGGCTGTCACCATCCAGGACCCAGGAAATACTGTATATTGTAGGACAGAGGCTGTAACCATCCAGACGCTGGGAAATACTGTATATTGTAGGACAGAGGCTGTCACCATCCAGACCAAGGGAAATACTGTATATTGTAGGACAGAGGTTGTCACCATCCAGAACCCGGGAAATACTGTATATTGTAGGACAGAGGCTGTCACCATCCAGGACCCGGGAAATACTGTATATTGTAGGACAGAGGTTGTCACCATCCAAACCACTGGGAAATACTGTATATTGTAGGACAGAGGTTGTCACCATCCAAACCACCGGGAAATACTGTATATTGTAGGACAGAGGCTGTCACCATCCAGGACCCGGGAAATACTGTATATTGTAGGACAGAGGCTGTCACCATCCAGACCAAGGGAAATACTGTATATTGTAGGACAGAGGCTGTCACCATCCAGGACCCGGGAAATACTGTATATTGTAGGACAGAGGCTGTCACCATCCAGACCCCGGGAAATACTGTATATTGTAGGACAGAGGCTGTCACCATCCAGGACCCGGGAAATACTGTATATTGTAGGACAGAGGCTGTCACCATCCAGACCCCGGGAAATACTGTATATTGTAGGACAGAGGCTGTCACCATCCAGACCAAGGGAAATACTGTATATTGTAGGACAGAGGCTGTCACCATCCAGGACCCGGGAAATGCTGTATATTGTAGGACAGAGTCTGTCACCATCCAGGCCCCGGGAAATACTGTATATTGTAGGACAGAGGCTGTCACCATCCAGACCAAGGGAAATACTGTATATTGTAGGACAGAGGCTGTCACCATCCAGGCCCCGGGAAATACTGTATATTGTAGGACAGAGGCTGTCACCATCCAGACCCCAGGAAATACTGTATATTGTAGGACAGAGGCTGTCACCATCTAGGCCCCAGGAAATACTGTATATTGTAGGACAGAGGCTGTCACCATCCAGGACCCGGGAAATACTGTATATTGTAGGACAGAGGTTGTCACCATCCAAACCACCGGGAAATACTGTATATTGTAGGACAGAGGCTGTCACCATCCAGACCCCGGGAAATACTGTATATTGTAGGACAGAGGCTGTCACCATCCAGGACCCGGGAAATACTGTATATTGTAGGACAGAGGCTGTCACCATCCAGGACCCGGGAAATACTGTATATTGTAGGACAGAGGCTGTCACCATCCAGGACCCGGGAAATACTGTATATTGTAGGACAGAGGCTGTCACCATCCAGACCCCGGGAAATACTGTATATTGTAGGACAGAGGCTGTCACCATCCAGACCCCAGGAAATACTGTATATTGTAGGACAGAGGCTGTCACCATCCAGGACCCGGGAAATACTGTATATTGTAGGACAGAGGCTGTCACCATCTAGGCCCCAGGAAATACTGTACATTGTAGGACAGAGGCTGTCACCATCCAGACCCCAGGAAATACTGTATATTGTAGGACAGAGGCTGTCACCATCCAGACCCCAGGAAATACTGTATATTGTAGGACAGAGGCTGTCACCATCCAGACCCCGGGAAATACTGTATATTGTAGGACAGAGGCTGTCACCATCCAGACCCCGGGAAATACTGTATATTGTAGGACAGAGGCTGTCACCATCCAGGACCCGGGAAATACTGTATATTGTAGGACAGAGGCTGTCACCATCCAGACCCCGGGAAATACTGTATATTGTAGGACAGAGGCTGTCACCATCCAGGACCCGGGAAATACTGTATATTGTAGGACAGAGGCTGTCACCATCCAGACCCCGGGAAATACTGTATATTATAGGACAGAGGCTGTCACCATCCAGACCCCGGGAAATACTGTATATTGTAGGACAGAGGCTGTTACCATCCAGGACCCGGGAAATACTGTATATTGTAGGACAGAGGCTGTCACCATCCAGACCAAGGGAAATACTGTATATTGTAGGACAGAGGCTGTCACCATCCAGACCCCGGGAAATACTGTATATTGTAGGACAGAGGCTGTCACCATCCAGACCCCGGGAAATACTGTATATTGTAGGACAGAGGCTGTCACCAGCCAGACCCCGGGAAATACTGTATATTGTAGGACAGAGGCTGTCACCATCCAGACCCCAGGAAATACTGTATATTGTAGGACAGAGGCTGTCACCATCCAGACCCCGGGAAATACTGTATATTGTAGGACTGAGGCTGTCACCATCCAGACCCCGGGAAATACTGTATATTGTAGGACAGAGGCTGTCACCATCCAGACCCCGGGAAATACTGTAAATTGTAGGACAGAGGCTGTCACCATCCAGGACCCGGGAAATACTGTATATTGTAGGACAGAGGCTGTCACCATCCAGGCCCCGGGAAATACTGTATATTGTAGGACAGAGGCTGTCACCATCCAGGACCTGGGAAATACTGTATATTGTAGGACAGAGGCTGTCACCATCCAGACCAAGGGAAATACTGTATATTGTAGGACAGAGGCTGTCACCATCCAGACCCCGGGAAATACTGTGTATTGTAGGACAGAGGCTGTCACCATCCAGACCCCGGGAAATACTGTATATTGTAGGACAGAGGCTGTCACCAGCCAGACCCCGGGAAATACTGTATATTGTAGGACAGAGGCTGTCACCATCCAGACCCCGGGAAATACTGTGTATTGTAGGACAGAGGCTGTCACCATCCAGACCCCGGGAAATACTGTATATTGTAGGACAGAGGCTGTCACCAGCCAGACCCCGGGAAATACTGTATATTGTAGGACAGAGGCTGTCACCATCCAGACCCCGGGAAATACTGTAAATTGTAGGACAGAGGTTGTCACCAGCCAGACCCCGGGAAATACTGTATATTGTAGGACAGAGGCTGTCACCATCCAGGACCCAGGAAATACTGTATATTGTAGGACAGAGGCTGTCACCATCCAGACCCCGGGAAATACTGTATATTGTAGGACAGAGGCTGTCACCATCCAGACCCCAGGAAATACTGTATATTGTAGGACAGAGGCTGTCACCATCCAGACCCCGGGAAATACTGTATATTGTAGGACAGAGGCTGTCACCATCCAGACCCCGGGAAATACTGTAAATTGTAGGACAGAGGCTGTCACCATCCAGACCCCGGGAAATACTGTATATTGTAGGACAGAGGCTGTCACCATCCAGGACCCGGGAAATACTGTATATTGTAGGACAGAGGCTGTCACCATCCAGGCCCCGGGAAATACTGTATATTGTAGGACAGATTTGGTCACCATCCAAGGCACCCTGAATACACAGTACATTTAGCAGTATTTTCTAGTGAGTGATTTCTGGTGGCAGAAAGACCTGGATCGTTTCTATCTTATTGACCTTATTTTCCAAACATCCAGTTTACTAATTGCTACCTTCAGAATTAGCCGTGTCATGACTCATAGCACAAACATTAGACAGGCCTGTCACCTCTCCTGACTTGTCTATTTACTAAATTCTTCTTGAAATAACAAATCTGGAGCATCTTTTCCCTTAACCCCTTCAAGACCAAGCCAGTTTACAACATAAGGACAAATTTAGCAAACCTGACATGTTTCACTGTATGCGGTAATAACTCTCGAACGCTTTTACTTATATAAGCAATTCTGAGACTGTTTTATCGTGACATATTGTACTTCGTGTTAGTGGTAAATTTAAGTCAATATGTGTTTTCACTTTTTATTACTTTTTATATTTGTCCCACTGTGGGACTTCACCTTTTCAGTGTTTGATCCCTGCTTCAATTCTGTACAATAGTATATATACTACACATACAGCGATACATATATTATACATATACATGGGTAATAGACATACTATATATTCAGGGATACATATATATATATACACACTATACATACAGCGATACATATATTATACATATACATATACATATACATGGGGTATAGAAATACTATACATTCAGGGATATATATACCACACATACGGGGATACATATATTATACATATACATGGGGTATAGACATACTGTACATTCAGGGATATATATACTATAGATAGGGGGATACACATACCATACATACAGGGATATATATACTATACATATGGGGATACATATACATGGGGTATAGACATACCATACATACAGGGATATATATATATATATATACTATACATACAGGGGCACATATACTATACATTCAGGGATATATATACCACACATACAGCGATACATATATTATACATATACATGGGGTATAGACGTACTATACATTCAGGGATATACATACTATAGATAGGGGGATACACATACCATACATACAGGGATAGGTCTACCATGCACATAGGGTTGTCGGGCCTGACACTGTCATGTTGTCACGTGACACTAGTCTGGAGGATGCTGGCAGAGCTGACACCTGCAGCCATGACATGGTTTACATGGAGCCCCTGATGCCTCGGCCCTGAGGACGCACACAATATGGCGCCGGTTGCCCTGGTAGGGTGTCCTAATCCTATAACTTCAGCTGTCCCAGAGATTAGAGCCCATTGTTCACCATGTAACAGTATCGGCCATAGCCATCATGAGTGTCACCCGAGAAGGCCTGAGCTGAGCACTTCTGAGCCTCAGGGGCCACAGTACAAAGGCCTCAAATGTCACAGGTGACTGCGAGACCTGGTGGAGGAAGCGAGCAACAAGGGGGTCAGTGAAAGAGATGGACACAGAGAAGGGGGGCGGCCCGGCCCCGTGTGCCTGCCCTGGTCAGCAGCTGTGTATATCCCTCGCTGCTTGTATGCCTCAGATGACTTCCTCTCCTGCTTTGTTCGCAGCACATGTTGTGTTCATTTGACGGCAGCCTGACTGTAATGACAGGGTGCTGAGAGCTTCCCCGCACACAGGGAGACATGGCGCCCAGTATGGCCTTGTTCACACCGACACACGCACCCATGGAAGTCAGCAGAGCTATTCGCACACCCGATTCTATCATCGCACCCCTGGATGTCATTTTCTGGTCCGTTTTCGTGGGTCAGACTCACCCAATAATCTATGGGTGCGTGAAAATGCAGACAGCACGCGGATGTCATCCACGGTATCCATTTTTATATGCATTCTTTGCCACCGTGCAATTGACCACCTGCCCATGACGGGCATATGTTGCACCAAAAAACTGCAGTGGGACAAGTTATTGTAATGGCCAGAACAAAGCTGGCATTGGGTGCTCTACCCGTAGGAGCAATTGAGGAACATTAACAAAAAACTGTGGGAAAAGTGAAGGCAAAGGAACTTAGGGGAAACCTCATTGCTGAACCTTGATGTAGCAATCGGCTGGGCAGTGTTGTTACAGAAGCCGCGTGTTACGTAGGTCAGGAACAGTGTACCGTCTATTGTCCACCCCACCACTCTCCCTACCTTTTTGGACGATCAGCTCTAAACGGTAACCCCCAAGTGGGCGACGTTCCCTACCCTGGTAAGTGCACAGGACCAGGAAGAACCAGGTCAAAGTCAGAACCAGATACCAAAAACTAAATAGGAACACCAGAAAACTAGGCAAGGTCAAAGCCAGGAGCAGAATGACAATAGCAAGACAAGAGACAACTTACAGTCAAAAGACCGGGCTGGGTCAGAACCATAGCCAAAGTCCGCAGAGGCAGGTCCAAAAGACTGGTAAGTATGTGATACCATGTAGATCCAAATCAGCAAGTACTAGAAATGATAGTTTTGGGGGCCCATTTCAGATTTTGCCTTGGGGCCCAGAAGCATTAAAGGTGTTTAGTTCAGGATCAGCCTGGAATAAAGAACTGATAAGTACTTACCTGGCAAATCCAGCTCCAGTTCTCCTGGCCGGGCTCTCTATATATCTGGCTGCAACGGTGACCGCACATGACCACTGCAGCCAATCACTTGCTTCAGCGGTGACAACACAAGACCAAGTACTTTCTTCAGGGGCGCACTAAGAGGCCAGTGACTGGCTGCAGCAGTCACTGGTTGTTGACATGAGGTCACCGCTGCAGCCAGGTGAATAGAGCTTGGCAGGGAGAATTCCAGGCTGATCATGGGGGGGGGGTGTGTGTGAAGGTTTAAAATGGACAACCCCTTTAAGTTACGCCTCTATCTGCAGCAGTCACTGGTTGTTGGCATGAGGTCACCGCTGCAGCCAGGTGAATAGAGCTTGGCAGGGAGAATTCCAGGCTGATCATGGTGGGGGCGGGGGGGGGGGGGGGGTGAAGGTTTAAAATGGACAACCCCTTTAAGTTACGCCTCTATCTGTTGCTGTATATACAGATGTTGAGAAATATTCATCAAGCCTATGTAAGTGCGGCGAGACGTCTTATCCAGACACATGTCACATGCATTTACTTCCTCTCCTATGAAACCATTAGAGGGTTGATCTTCGCCTGCGTTCACACCATGCTGCTTGCTTCTGCAGAGATGCCTCCCCCATGTCTATTCTATGCACTTTCCCGTCTCACTGTTCTCCTTTGTGCATCTAACAGCTTCTGTCTTCTCTTTTATATGTCAAACTGGATGCGTCCCGGATTCCAAGAAGATTTTGCGAATCTCCCACCCCGCTCATGAAGGGCTGCTCAGTGCGTGTCCAAAACTGCTATCTCTTGAGGTTACACTATATGGCGGTCGAACTGACATTTCCACTGCAGTGGCCACTACAGGAGAAAAGTAGTATTACAGAAGGTCCAGAGGAGGGCATCTAAAGTAATAACTGGAATGGGGCAACTACAGTACCCTGAAAGATTATCAAAATTAGGGTTATTCACTTTAGAAAAAAGACGACTGAGGGGAGATCTAATTACTATGTATAAATATATCGGGGGTCAGTACAGAGATCTCTCCCATCATCTATTTATCCCCAGGACTGTGACGAGGGGACATCCTCTGCGTCTGGAGGAAAGAAGGTTTGTACACAAACATAGAAGAGGATTCTTTACGGTAAGAGCAGTGAGACTATGGAGCTCTCTGCCTGAGGAGGTGGTGATGGGGAGTACAATAAAGGAATTCAAGAGGGGCCTGGATGTATTTCTGGAGCGTAATAATATTACAGGCTATAGCTACTAGAGAGGGGTCTTCCTCTGGATCAACTTGCGGGATAACAGGCCGAACTGGATGGACAAATGTATTTTTTCGGCCTTATGTACTATGTTACTATGTTACATCCCGACCATTCACTGACCATATGATACATGGATGCTCTGTATTAATGTTAATATTTCCCTGTGGTTTCGCTGCAGATTTACGGCGGAGAAATCCACTACGCGTTGACCCAGCCGAATGGGTCGTCCCTCAGCTAGAAGTCCTCTCATTTACTGTGGAATCTTGCGAATGCTGTCAGCACTCAGAGCAGCCGTTTTGGGGATACCTTGGATGGTTTCCGTAGTTCTGTTTTTCCCAAATAAGGATGGGAAAAAAACTGGCTTATTAACCTGTAGGATACCAGTGCCGTACCTGTACAGCGCTGCAGATCGCGACCTGAGTCCCAGCGCTGTACAGGTATGGCGAGCTGATCGGGCAGGTGCACGTCCGATCAGCGGCACGGGTCCGGCTGTCACTGTCAGCTGAGACCCTGCTATCAGGGCAGGGTGCACCAGCATCAGTGAAAACTCCAGCCCGCTCTGTAAAAATATAACATGATCCGTCGCGTCAGGTGAACCTGTAAAAAAAAAATATATAAAAGCTGTGCAAAAGCAGCCGTTTTTTCTTCACCTTCCTTCACAAAATGTGTAATACCAAGCTTACATTGTATTTTCATGGTGACAGATTGTCATGGTGACCAGCAGTTTTCTGTTTACTAGCGATAAAAAAATGTTGTTTCAAACAAAATAAATATTTCAGTATATTTAAAGGGAACCTGGATTTTGTCAATAGAGCTGAGGACATGGGCTGCTAGATCGCCGCTAGCACATCTGCAATACCCAGTCCCCATAGCTCTGTGTGCTTTTATTGTCTCTAAAAAACCTATCTGATACATATGCAAATTAACCTGAGATGAGTCCAGCATGAAGGAGCCCGGCACCGCCCCGCATCCTCCGAATCTCCTCCTTGCTCCCCGACGTCACAAAGCTAGAGCGCCGTAATCTCGCGATGCGCAGTGTCGGCATAGTGTTCCCTCCCTGTGCTGGCACCAGCCTCAGGGAACGAACTGCGCATGCGCTAGCTCGCGCATCGCGAGATTCTGGCGCTCTAGCTTTGTGACGTCAGGGAGCAAGGAGGAGATTCGGAGGATGTGGGGCGGTGCCGGGCTCCTTCACGCTAGACTCCTCTCAGGGACAGGACTTATCTCAGGTTAATTTGCATATCTATCAAATCTTTTTTTTTTACAATAAAAGCACACAGAGCTATGGGGACTGGATATTGCGGATGTGCTAGCGGCCATCTAACAGCACATGTCCGCAGCTCTTTTCACAAAATCCCGGTGACAGGTTTCCTTTAAATGTAAAAATAAAGTTTCTTATGGTTTCGGCGGGAGGAAGGGGGGTGCCAGAGAAAGTACCCGCCCCGGGTGCCAGAGAAAGTACCCACCCCGGGTGCCAAATACCCTAGACACACACGCTACTGCAACCGCCAGCCCCAGGGCAGACAATGGAGGGGATTGTCTTTGGTCTCGGCGGGTTTACTAGAAAAAATGATCATCTTCATCTCTCAAGTGTGTTACTTCTATGTACAGTATATCTTTAAAAAGGTAACCACACACTCAGGTGCCTTAGTCAACCATCTACTACTACAACAGGCTCTAACTCCTCGTTAAAGGGATGTCTATTTAGTATACTATCTCCATCTTATTTAATATGGCTTTCCCCGTACACAACTACAAGTCCTTGAGTAGTCAATGTCTAGTCCCAATGCCTTCTCGGTCTTCCTTCTGTTAGAGCTGCTAAGAAAGAGTGACTCTCGCCTTGGCTGACTCGACCTGACCTTATATCACATGGTTTCCTATTCATTTGAATGGTCACCTTGTAATACTACATTTGCCCTGTAGTGGCCACTGCAAGTAAACCATGAACAGCCTAATATTCCCGTACCTTTGTTTTTATGTCAGTGTCATATAAGTCACATTAAATCAATCAAACTTGATCACGTCTGTTTTATTACCTCCCTGGCGTATGGCGAGGCGGGCACGGACGGGGTGACGACGGTCTCCTGTCTTTTCCACCTTATGTGGAACACTTTGCTGACACAGCTGAAGAAAAACTGTGATAAATTCCTGGCAGATGCTACGGCGTCAGTCATGCAAGGAGTGACAACCCACGTGTAAAGATAAGGGTGTCGTCATGTTAAGCCTGCAGAGCGGGGGCGGTTATGCGTCTTCCCAATTTTCGAAAAATTCACGACATGACCTCATAGCTAAGGAACCGGTTACTGGGGGACTGTAACTCTCAGCATGGCAAGGGGTGGACTGCTGGGAGCCGTAGTTCTATAGGTCATTCTGACAACCAATATGGCTCCCACAGGGGTTGTCAACCAGCTTTCCCAGGCTCCTGAATGACAAAGGGAGCAAGAGTAAGGGATGTATCAATACGTAACTTTAGCAGGATGGTGGGAAAGCTGGGTGACAACTCCTCTGAGAGGCAGGATGACGGCCATGTTGTTGTTCTAGATGTATCGTACCCTCGGTACAAGGAAGTCACGGCATCTGTCACGCACTGCAGACCTGGCACTTGTTTCCTTCCTCCTCACACAAGACTGCCAGGTGTGGCTGGAACAAGTCATGTCGGGTCAGGTGCCAGGATGTGACTCATGCCCTGGAGGCACACCGGACAAAATGGTGGGCACCTGCATTATGTCCTAAGGCTAGTTAACACGCAGCTTTTTTTTAAACCCTAGTCACTGGAGCAGTACAGCACCCTACGGTGGTCACCCACAACTGTTGCCTAGCAACGGTGGAAGAAACGTAGGCGAACATGTAGATCCATAACAATTTGGGCGAGATTTTCTGTGGCGTTTAGGACACAATTTTGGAGAAAAATGGGGCAAAACTTGGCACAAAAAGTCGCATTTAATCCTTCTATACTCAACATAAGACGTTTAGTTGAAAAGGGGTGTGTTTTAGCGGGAAAGGGGGCAGGTCATAAAGTGCCACTTTTTGTGCTAAAATTTCTGGCATAAAAATCGGAAGAAAAGTAATAATTCTGGTGCATTTAAAGGGGGTGTCCCATCTAGGACATTTATAGCATATCGATACTACACCACCTCTGGGGCCCGCACCTATCTCAAAAACAGGCCGGGCCCCACCATGAACGGACTGCACACCGCACATGCGTCCCCAACCCTCCGTTCATTGATGGGGCTTCCAAAATTAGTGTTTCAGCACTTGGCTTTTCAGAAGTCCCACAGCGGTGAATGGAGGGTGGCCGCACCTACATTAGGGCCCTTTTCTTGAGGTAGAAGCGGGTCCCAGAGGTGGTATAATATCCATAGGCCAAAAATGCCCCTGACTCCCTTGCCCTCATTTATCAAAGCTGTCTAAAAATGTCATCGACTGCTGTGGTAAAATGAAAGCTGAGCTGTGATTGGTTGCTGTGGGCAACAGTACTTTACATGCTGGGGGGGGGATTTGCTTTTGTTGCCCTTAGCAACCAATCACAGCACAGCTTTCATTTTACCACAGCCACTAAGGAAAGCTAAGAACTGCCTTTCTTGCCCATAATAACCAATCACAGCGCAGCTTTCATTTTACCTCAGCAGCTAATGAAAACGGAGAGAACTGCCTTTCTTGCCTGTAGCAACCAATTACAGTGCAGCTTTCATTTTACCTCAGCAGCTAATATAAACTGAGAGAACTGCCTTTCTTGCCCATAGCAACCAATCACAGTGCAGCTTTCATTTTACCACAGCCGCTAATGACGGCTGAGAGAGATGCCTTTTTTTTTTGTCCATAACAGCCAATCACAATTTAGCTCTCATTTTTTGGACAGTTCAGGTAAAATATAAGCTGCACTCTGATTGGTTGCAATAGGCAACTAGGAAGTTTTCTTTCAGGCAGAGTTGATAAACTCTCTCCTGTGTCTCTAAAACAAGGTTGGTGACATTCCTCTGATACCACTTGATATTCCAGGAATTTACAAGCACAGAACGGCCCAATCCTGCGTATGCGAGGACGGTGACCTACCCTGCAGGTATTTCAAGCTGTCTTCCTCTTCCAAGTACATTTCCTAGGCTAATATTCTGATAATATGGCATGCCGGATAACCGGATTATTGGAATTTAGGATGTCCCTGGGCCTCATGAGGCCTGTATTACATTGAAAGTGGTCTTTGGGGGAAGGGGGGTCTTCTCACGGAAGAGGGCCAGTATCTGTCATATTGGGAGGAAATATGGTCTGGATAAAGGATTGGGGGGAAGTGGGGGGGGGGTCCCTTTGGTTTCATGCTGAACTCTCCAGGACTAGAAAAAACATGGCTGCTTTTTTCCCCTCCAAAAAAAACAGTGCCACACCTGTCCACAGGTGGTGTGAGGTATTACATGGCATTCCCTTTCCATGGAGCTGAGCAGTAATACCAGACACAACCTGTGGACAGAGGGAGGGCTGCCATGTTTTGGACAACCCCTTTAAAGGCTCGCTCACTGCGCCAATGTGCCGGGCTATCAGGTTATTTAGGTGAAATTCCAGATTGGGGCTATTTATTGGAAAATGCTGGATTATCAGACCTTCTGGACCATGGGGTGCAGGATTAATGGAATTTACGGTATTTTTGTTTTTAATGACTGCTAAATGTTCCTAGACACTCTGGTGCCCATCACACCCTGGTAAAGCTGGATGGCTTAAAGCGCTCCGGCACGCCCTGTCCTCGCACCTCAGCAAGGTATTTTCTCTAAAATGGATTTTAAATGCCCGGAATGCAAAAAAAGGAATTAAAAGATTTTAAAGTAGAACACCGCCTGCAATGAGAAACCTTCACATTGGGTAGAGTTTCCAACAATTACCACGCCTGCCCCTAGAAGAGACCCCAAGGGGTTCAAGGATAAGTACAGTATGGGGGACAAGTAGAGATTTTAGGTGGTCTTTAATTAAAGTTTGATGAAGCCCCCCCATTTACTGACACATACTACACCTATGCTACATAATCCTATACCCCAGTGTACAGTAAATACTCATGTGTCAATCACAGGCGACACCTGGTGGTCACAGGAGGGACTGCCATTGTAATATTTCCGTTCAGTTCCCCCCTTTCTTTTACCTCTATATCCCCAATATCAGGAGTATGTATTTTCCAGACTCTTAAAGGGGTGCTTTCTAATTTCTAAGCCATTCTACATAGGCAATGGGCAATATTAGTTGTAAACCTTTGTAGCATGGTGTAGTAGTTAGAAATGAGTGGTGGAGTACCTCTTTGAGTATTTAAAGAAGTCTCAGGACACCCTTTTATTTCAGAAAGGAAAAGGAAAATTAAATATCTGAATACCCCAGCAAGTAATGGGTGAGGGGGTCTATCTTTTAAGCTATATACAGAACATGGCCGCCATGTTGAAAGCCTCCATATTGAATTAAGGGAAATCATCAAGGGATCATGTAGCATATCAAAGAAGACCAGAATTATTTTCTCAGAAATCAATTGCCGCAATCAGATTTGCAATACCTCTTGTGGTTCAAAAGTTATCAACACAGAAAGTTGCCTGTGATGTACAGCTATTTGACATATTCAATGTGTTGTCCCTGATGCTAAACACAGAACTTTGAAGTTTTGAGCTTTCTTTTGAACCACAAGAGATATTGCAAATCTGATTGCGGCAAACGATTTCTGAGAAAATCCTGGTCTTCTTTGATATGCTACATGACCCCCTTCCCATTGAACAAATTTGCCCTTGATCCAGCATGGCGGCTTTCAATATGGTGGTCATGTTCCAGACATAGCCTAAGAAATAGGCCCCCCCACCCAGTTTGTAAAATAAAAGGGTGTCCTGCGACCTTTGACCCTCTATTTCTGATGGCTAATGGGGGGGGGGGGGGTTATTAATGCTTAACCTATTCATCCCAGCCAAGGATCCCAGCCAAGTGCATGCCGCAATTTTTTTTCCTGCAGAAATGTTCTGTTCTATCCTTGTCTGCAAAATGGACAAGAATAGGACATGACGATTTTCGTGGGACCGCAGAACGGAGTTACGGATGTGGACAGCATCCTCATCTTTTGTGGCCCCATTGAAATGAATGGGTCCGCATCCGACCCGTAAAAAATACAGATCAGATGCGGACCAAAACTACGGCCATGTGCTTGAGCCCTGAGTTTGGGATGTAAAGGGAAGACTGTCAGAGTTGGGCTAATTTGTCATGCCATCTAGTGGTGATGGATAGTAATAGCAGACTGAATGGATAATGATGCCATAAACTCTGCAGAGAGAATGCAAATGAGCTCTTAACCATAGGAGCTTTTGCTGGCCTATAAGACTCCTCACCAAAGGGGGGGGGTAAAGTATTCTCCTAAACTCTGTAGAAGGCTGAACTGGACTGAAAGTCACATATAAAAGCATATTGACGGGAGGACCTGAGGCCGATCACACACCTTCCTGTGCAGGAGTAGTGCGCAGGACCTTAGGCCAGAAATGTGAGAAGCATTCTGCATGTGTAAGCGCACGGTGTTTGACTAGGGATTGTGCGATTTGCATAAAACCTTGTTTCAATACTGTACGAAACGCTCCGTACAGTATTAGAATGTATTGGCTCCGATGAGCCGAAGTTATTGCTTCATAAATTTATTTTTACTGTAAAAAAAAACTGTTTCTAAGGTACCACTCGGGAAATGGTTGTTACAGTAAAAATTTATTTATGAAGTTATTACGCCAAGTCTCGCGAGACTTCGCAAAGCAATAACTTTGCCTCATCGGAGCCAATACATTTTAATACTGTACGAAGCTCCTGCTCCATACAGTATTAGAACAAAGTATTATGCGAATCGACTTCGAATGTTTCATCCGAAGTCGATTCGCTCATCCCTAGTTATAATGATCCCTACCAGACCTACTGAACTACTAACGGCATTATGTTAGAACAATTCAGTAGATTTCGAGGGCTGGCAGGGACACGCAGACTCTTAAATCATTATAATGCTATGTGATCCTGACAGAGGAGCAGAGCTCAGGACAGGAAATCAGGCTCTCGCACACAGTGGGACACATTTATCAAGCTCGTCGGTGTATTTGCTTCGTCTGTCTTTCTTTTGTCAAGTATTTATTAAAAGTCGCGCAGCCATTGATGAATAATTACCAGGTAGACGAGGCGTATTGTTATTAGTCTGACCTCTGGTGGTTGTTTTTTAATACGACAGGTTCAAATTCACTTGACTGGTCTCATTTATTTGCGCATAAAAAAAGTTGCATATTTGCAGAGAAAAGTCACACGTCTCCCGGACGCAAAAAATAATTGCATTTTCTGTGTGCAATTTTGCATGAAAAATCTGCAGCATGTGTGAACATACTCCAACTATAAGACACTGGGGTTGGGCAATATCAAAAATATTCCAAAGATAACGATATTAAGAAATATATCGCGATAAATGTCCATTTAGAAGAAAGAACACTCATAGCATGTACTGGTGTTTCCTTGTTACCCCCCTATATTAAAATGTCATGCCCCCATACAGTAATATCTCTTAGTTGCCCCACCAAGAACAGGGTCACCGTTTCACCCTAATCTGATGGAGCGGTCGGTCAGGCATGCACCCTGCTGCTCCATTCATTCTCTATAGGAGTGCAGGAGATAGGGGCGATCAGCCATCTTCGGCGCGCCCATAGAAAATGGGACATGCTAGCGGTTGTTCAGAGTGTGTCCATTAGAGATGGCCTTGCCGTTCGACCCGGCGGTTGTTTCGTGGCGAACTTTGCTCATTCGCGATTTGCCAAACATGCGAACATATGGCGATGTCCGCCAGCACCATATTCTTTTACATTGCGCGCAAACTTTGACCCATGACACATCCATCAGGTGGGACAGGACAGCCAATTGAGACGTTTCAGCACATGGACACACCCCCTACCCTATAAATAAAGCCGATCTGGCCACCATTTTACATTCAGTCTTTTGCCAATGTAGGGAGAGGTTTCTGTGTGGAGCAGGGACAGACTTTTAGGGACACCAAGTCTTAAGGACTGGTATAGGTGTGCTATTGATAGGTGTGACATACTGAGGGGTGTGATATACTTATAATATACTTTCTAACATAGAAAGTATATTATAGTGCATTTGTATTGTGCAGCAGTTGTGTGCGGTTCTGCTGAGATACCGCAGCTACACAGAGGGACAAACGCTATTGGAACAACTAATTGCAACTGGTGTGATATACCTGTTGCCCCCCCAAAAAACGAATTAAGGGGTTTGATATACCTGCTTCCAGCAAATAATCATTAAGGGGTTCAGGTTCTGCACCCTCCTGACTATCTGCTGTGTGCACCCCCAAAGACACCACCACCATAGCCCCTCCACTCGAGTCAGAGGAATTATTTTCCCATCCATTCCCAGACCTTACCGATGCACAGCCATTCTTGGCATCGGATGAGGAGGTAGCAACTGCCACCACCCAGCGGTCTGACGACAGTACCCAGATCAGCCCAAGGAGGGTGGTCCCCGCTGTTGCTGCCTACTCCGAGATCTCTAATGTCAGTGGTGGTGAAGGTGACGATGATGATGTGTCGATGGACGTCAAGTGCGTGCCCACAAGAGAGGAAGAGGAGGGGAGTTCAGAGGGGGAGACGGAGCAGCAGATAGGGAGGAGAAGCAGGCAGAACTCACAGGGCACAGGAGGCAAAAAGCAGACTGCAAATGTATCTGGAGCGAGCCATCCACCATGCACGGTCACATCTGGCGCTCCGAAGACGCCGGCACATGGCTCTGCAGTTTGGGCTGTATTTAACGTGTCCGCTGCTGACAATAATGTTGCCATCTGCAGCCTGTGCTGTCAACGCATAAGTCGCGGTAAGCCCAACACTCACCTAGGGACGACTGCCTTAAGAAGGCACCTGGCCTCCCATTACCGAGCCCAGTGGGAGTAACACCATCAGAACCCACAAAGCCACACTCCCGGGGCTCCACTTCTCTTTCTCCTTCTCCTCTCTCATCCCATTTGTCCTCCACCCCACCTTCCACGTGCCGTCGTCGCGTTCATCTGGCAAAAGGTTGATGATGCCAGATAACTCTCTTGCCCAACGGCTGACCGCTGGCTTGTCGGAGCAGCCCGCCAACTACTGCCATATAAACTGGTGGACTTGGAGGCCTTTAGAAAATTTGTGGCCATTAGCACACCGCAATGCAAGGTCCCCGGAAGGAAATATTTCTCCCAGAAGTGCATCCCGGAGCTACAGTCAGGTCCATAAATATTGGGACATCGACACAATTCTAACATTTTTGGCTCTATACACCACCAAAATGGATTTAACATAGTAACATAGTACATAAGGCCGAAAAAAGACATTTGTCCATCCAGTTCAGCCTGTCATCCTGCAAGTTGATCCAGAGGAAGGCAAAAAAAAACCTGTGAGGTAGAAGCCAATTTTCCTCACTTTAGGGGAATAAAAATCCCTTCCCGACTCCAATCAGGCATCAGAATAACTCCCTGGATCCCCGACCCCTCTCTAGTAGCTATAGCCTGTAATATTATTACGCTCCAGAAATACATCCAGGCCCCTCTTGAATTCCGTTATTGTACTCACCATCACCACCTCCTCAGGCAGAGAGCTCCATAGTCTCACTGCTCTTACCGTAAAGAATCCTCTTCTATGTTTGTGTACAAACCTTCTTTCCTCCAGACGCAGAGGATGTCCCCTCGTCACAGTCACCGTCCTGGGGATAAATAGATGATGGGAGTGATCTCTGTACTGACCCCTGATATATTTATACATAGTAATTAGATCTCCTCTCAGTCGTCTTTTTTCTAAAGTGAATAACCCTAATTTTGATAATCTTTCAGGGTACTGTAGTTGCCCCATTCCAGTTATTACTTTAGTTGCCCTCCTCTGGACCCTCTCCAGCTCTGCTATGTCTGCTTTGTTCACTGGAGCCCAGAACTGTACACAGTACTCCATGTGTGATCTGACTAATGATTTGTAAAGTGGTAGGACTATGTTCTCATCACGGGCATCTATGCCCCTTTTGATGCAACCCATTATCTTATTGGCCTTGGCAGCAGCTGCCTGACACTGTTTTTTGCAGCTTAGTTTGCTGTTTATTAAAATTCCTAGATCTTTTTCCATGTCAGTGTTACCGAGTGTTTTACCATTTAATAAGTACGGGTGACTTGCATTATTCCTTCCCATGTGCATAACTTTACATTTGTCAGTGTTAAACCTCATCTGCCACTTATCTGCCCAAGACTCCAGTCTATCCAGATCGCTCTGTAGTAGTATATTGTCCTCTGTAGTATATATACAGTATACTGTCCTCATCAGTGTAAATTACTTTACACAGTTTAGTGTCATCTGCGAAAATTGATACTTTACTATGCAAGCCTTCTACAAGATCATTAATAAATATATTAAAGAGAATAGGGCCCAATACTGACCCCTGAGGTACTCCACTAGTAACAGTGACCCAATCTGAGTATGTACCATTAATAACCACCCTGTTTTCTATCATTGAGCCAATTACTTACCCACTTACAGACGTTTTCTCCCAGTCCAAGCATTCTCATTTTATATACTAACCTTTTATGTGGTACAGTGTCAAATGCTTTGGAGAAGTCAAGATATACGACATCCATTGATTCGCCGCTGTCAAGTCTAGAACTTACCTCCTCATAGAAACTGATTAAATTTGTTTGACATGATCGATCCCTCACGAAGCCATGCTGATATGGCGTTATTTGCTTATTTCCGTTAAGATGCTCTAACATAGCATCTCTCAGAAAACCTTCAAATAGTTTACCCACAACAGATGTTAAACTTACCGGCCTATAGTTTCCAGGCTCTGTTTTTGGACCCTTTTTGAATATTGGCACCACATTTGCCATGCGCCAATCCTGTGGGACATTCCCTGTCCCTCGTCGCTCTCTGCGACTCCCCCCTCATTACTCTTTAACGGGCTGACACCTTCAGATTTATACTTTTTAACATTTATATAATTGAAGAACATTTTAGGGTTAGTTTTACTCTCTTTGGCAATTAATCACTCAGTCTCTAGTTTGGCCGCTTTTATTTGTTTTTTACATGTTCTATTTTTTTAAAATTAAACGTACAAGATGTGCTTTACCTGCAGACTGTCAGCTTTAATTTGAGGGCATTTACATCCAAAATCAGGTGAACGGTGTAGGAATTACAACAGTTTGCATCTGTGCCTCCCACTTGTTGAGGGACCAAAAGTAATGGGACAATTGGCGTCTCAGCTGTTCCATGGCCGGTGTGTGTTATTCCCTCATTATCCCAATTACAATGAGCAGATAAAAGGTCCAGAGGTCATTTCCAGTCTGCTATTTGCATTTGGAATCTGTTGCTGTCAACTCTCAAGATGAGATCCAAAGAGCTGTCACTATCAGTGAAGCCATCATTAGGCTGAAAAAACACAACAAACCCATCAGAAATATAGCAAAAACATTAGGCGTGGCCAAAACAACTGTTTGTAACATTCTTAAAAAGAAGGAACGCACCGGTGAGCTCAGCAACACCAAAAGACCTGGAAGACCACGGAAAACAACTGTGGTGGATGACCGAAGAATTCTTTCCCTAGTGCACCCTTCACAACAGTTGGCCAGATCAAGAACACTCTCCAGGAGGTAGGTGTATGTGTGTCAGAGTCAACAATCAAGAGAAGACTTCACCAGAGTGAATACAGAGGGTTCACCACAAGATGTAAACCATTGGAGAGCCTCAAAAATATGAAGGCCAGATTAGAGTTTGCCAAACGACATCTAAAAAAGCCTTCACAGTTCTGGAACAAGATCCTATGGACAAATGAGACCAAGATCAACTTGTACCAGAGTGATGGGAAGAGAAGAGTGTGGAGAAGGAAAGGAACTGCTCATGATCCTAAGCATACCACCTCATCAGTGAAGCATGGTGGTGGTAGTGTCATGGCGTGGGCATGTATGGCTGCCAATGAAACTGGTTCTCTTGTATTTATTGATTATGTGACTGCTGACAAAAGCAGCAGGATGAATTCTGAAGTGTTTCGGGCAATATTATCTGCTCATATTCAGCCAAATGCTTTAGAACTCATTGGAAGTTGCTTCACAGTGCAGATGGACAAGGACCCAAAGCATACTGCAAAAGCAACCAAAGCGTTATTTAAGGGAAAGAAGTGGAATGTTCTGCAATGGCCAAGTCAATCACCGGACCTGAATCTGATTGAGCTGCATTTCACTTGCTGAAGACAAAACTGAAGGGAAAATGCCTCAAGAACAAGCAGGAACTGAAGACAGTTGCAGTAGAGGCCTGGCAGAGCATCACCAGGGATGAAACCCAGCATCTGGTGATGTCTATGCGTTCCAGACTTCAGGCTGTAATTGACTGCAAAGGATTTCCAACCAAGTATTAAAAAGTGAAAGTTTGATTTACGATTATTATTCTGTCCCATTACTTTTGGTCCTTAACAAGTGGGAGGCACATATGCAAACTGCTGTAATTCCTGCACCGTTCACCTGATTTGGATGTAAATACCCTCAAATTAAAGCTGACAGTCTGCAGGTAAAGCACATCTTGTTTGTTTCATTTCAAATCCATTGTGGTGGTGTATAGAGCCAAACATTTTAGAATTGTGTCGATGTCCCAATATTTATGGACCTGACTGTACCTTTCTGTGCAGAGGTATTGCATAGACGTATCCTTAAAGGGGGTTGACGGACCAATGTTTTTCGAAAGATGGACATTTGTTATGAATTTCCTGCAAGGAATCACCTTGAAGATCACATCAGTATTTGCCCAGCCTGAAATGAATCCAGCGCCTCGAAATAAAAAGTAACCTACGCTTCAGGCATGTGGTGTGCGCTGTGAAACCAAGGTGTATGAAGAGCGCCCGACAGGGTAAGGCGGGTGATGAGGGACTGTTGGTCCCCCTTCCCCTCCCCTTATGTTTCCCTGGTTAGGGGTAAAGAATAGGCCCCTGGTTAGTGGTTAGGAGGGAGGATAGTTAGGGGTTAAAGAAGTAGTAGGTGGAGTAAGGAAGGAAGGGGGGAGCAGGTGGGAGGAGGAGTATGGGTGGAGATATATAGGGGAGGTTAGTGTTGGGGACTTCCTCTTGACAGGGTAAGCCGAGTTGGTGAGTACTTACCGCCGGCTTGGCTCTTGCAAGATGTCCGCAGGTGACGATGCGCTGCGCGCTTCTCTCCTGGCGCGTTTTCATGCGGAGGATGGATGCAATCTTTTTTGCGCAGCTTTGATCCTTCCTCGGCCTCTGCTCCTCCTACATTTGCCCCCTTAGTGCTGCCGGAGTTGCCGCTTGGTGAGTCCCCCATGGCTGTGTCTCATGGTGTGCGGAGCTCGGCGCGTAGTCGCCGCCCCCCCTGCTAGGCTCCGTCAGGTGTCCCCCTTCCCTGTTGTGGCGGCCGATGCTCGCGGCTGCTATGTACCGGTGCGGGGATCGGAGCCAGAAGTAGGCCGCATCTAGGTCACATGTGTCCCGGCGTGGCAGGCGAGTGAATCAGCCATTATGGGGGCTAATCATTCTAGCGATGTGGCGGCGGGTGACCGCCCCATCACTCCACCGCCATCGCAGGCTGCCCCTCCCCCCCACCTGCGGCAATGCTTTTCTCCGCTCCCCCTGTGATTGGTGGTGCGGCTGGGAGTTTGGCTCCTCCTACTGGGGGATCTGTGGCAGTTGGTGCTCCAGTTTTGAGCCCTGCAATAGCCCCCCTTTTACAAATTCCTCACACTCCTTCCTCAGCGGCTTCTCCGTTTGGACTAGGCAGACGCAGGGAGAGGTCTCTGTCCCCCACTTCCTCCAGAGAGGACAGGAGACGGGGGAGGCGCAGCCGCAGGAGGCGGCGTTCCAGTCGACATTCCAGGTCCTCCCGGTACAGCAGGCGGTCCAGATCTTCCAGGTGGCGTTCTCCGTCATCTTCAGAGGGATCCTCGGGCGCCTCGAAAGAGTCTGTTCGTACACCGCGATCCGGGCGTGGACGACTGGCGATTGGTGAGGTTTCCAGGGCCCCTAGCCTGGCTTCAGTGGCAGTACACAGGGATGCTGTGCCTGTACCTGCAGTGGCTCTGTCGGCGGTTCCGGCTTCTGGTGAGTACAAATATGTGGGGGCGTGGGGGGTTGGAAGGTGTTAATGCGGGTTTAGAGTCTTTATTAAAATCATTGCTGGATAGGTTGCCCGTGGTTTCCCCTGATCCCCCTGCGGTTCCGGTGGTTGGGGTGGCGGAGGTGCCGGTGGTGGCTCCTTCACAGGTGACGAAGGCCTCCGCGGTTTTGGCAGGGATCCATAAGGATTCATGTTTTTGTGGTGTCAGGCTGGGTTCAGACCTGAGCGTTTTACAGCGCGTTCCTACGCGTGTAAAACGCTCAACAGGCAAGAACCAATTATTCCCTATGGGAATGGTTCTCACCTGAGCGTTTTACAGTGCGTACGATTGCGCTGTAAAACGCCCGACGCCCCAAGAAGTACAGGAGCTTCTTTGGGGGGTCTTGTCGCGCGTTCCCGTACATAGACTTCAGCGGGAACGTGCGACAATGGGCGTTCGCTTGTTTCTGTATGCGCGATTGCAAACGCCCGTACAATCGCGCATACAGAGCGTACGCTCAGGTCTGAACCCAGCGTCAGTCCTTTGGGGGCGCATTTAGAGGAGTCGGTTAGGGAGAAGATCTGGTCCCACCAATACGTGGACATATGGTCCTTGGTGTCGTTGGATTAGCATGGGGTGGATAAAGAGAAGCGTTTTGTGGATAAGCCCTATGATAAGCGGTTTAAGGTAGCCAGAACCATGAATAATTGGTTGCAGGCCTTTGCGGTTTTGGGGTGTGTGATGGGGCAGAGGCATATGGAGCAGTGCGTGGAGTTGTTTATTTACATGGACACAATTTATAGTGCGTATAAGGCGCATGGGGGTAGTGCATTGGGGTAGTGCTTGGTGGAAATACCATGAGGAATTTCGGAGGCGTCTTGCGCTACAGCCTGAGCTGGGGTGGGGTGTGAAGGCCACGGATGTCTGGCTCCGCTTGATGACGGCACCTCGGCCTCCTTCCTTTCCAGGGGCGGCCACTGGCGTTGGGGCCTCGGCTGCCCAAGGGCCAGTGGCCGTCAGACGCACGGGGGCATGTTGGTTGTACAATGAAGGGCATTGCAAGTACGCTGGCTTGTGCAGGTACAAGCACGAATGTTCGGCATGCGGGGACCCCATCCCGCGGGTAGGTGCTCTAGATCCTAGGGAAAAGGTTTCAAGCCCCCTACCACCCTTGAACAAAAGGACTCCGGTCAACGTGGCAAGGATGGCTCCCTGGTTAGACCGGTACCCCAATAAAGGGGCGGCTGACGTGTTGCGGAGGTTTTTTTCTGAAGGTTTTTTCATACCGTTTATCCTCAATAGATCCCCGTTTTTTTCAGACAATCTTAAATCAGCTAGGGAATATCCGGAGGCTCTCGGGGAGAAGCTGCAGAAGGAAGTGGCGGCGGGCAGGATTATGGGTCCCTTTGTTCAACCCCCCTTTTCCAATTTGAGGGTGTTGTACCCAAGAAGGAACCAGGCAAATTTCGCCTGATACATCACCTGTCTCATCCAAAGGGCGCATTGGTGAATGATGCGATACTTCAGGAGGAGTCATCGGTGTCGTATGTATTGTTTGACTGGGTGGTGGCGCTAGTGAGTGAAGCGGGGAAGGGAGCTCTGTTGGCTAAATCGGATGTGGAATCGGCTTTTAGGCTCTTGCCTATTCACCTGGATTGTTTCCATTTGCTTGGGGGTTGTTTTGAGGGTTTCTTCTATTACGATACCTGTTTGCCCATGGGGTGCTCCATTTCGTGCCACTATTTCGAACTGTTCAGTTCGTTCCTGGAGTGGGTGGTGCGTTTTGAATCTGGTTGTTCGTCGGTGATTCACTATATCGATGATTTCTTGTTTGTAGCGTCTGGGGGTGAAGGAGTCTGTCAGGCTCTCTTGTCTTCCTTTTTGGCTTTGATGGAGTGTTTTGGGGTTCCCATATCGGCTGAGAAGACGGAAGGTCCGGTGACGAGGTTGTCTTTCTTGGGTATCGAAATAGATTCAGTGGCTATGGTCTTTCGTTTGCTGCAGGACAAGTTGGTTGGGCTCAAGGCTTTGATTGAGGGGTTTCTGGTGGTGCGGAAGGTGACTCTTAAGCAGCTGCAGTCGCTCCTGAGTTTATTGTGTTTTGCTTGCCGAGTTATGCCTATGGGGCGGGTCTTCCCGCTGCGTTTATCTTTGGCGACGCTGGGGGTGGTTTCCCCTCGTCATCGCATACGGCTGACCAAGTCACTCAAGGCTGATTTGGAGGTGTGGCGTGAGTTTTTGTGTTCTTACAACGGCCATACGTGTTATATTTCGCAATAAATATCTAGTTGTGAGTTGGAGTTGTGGTCGGATGCGGCTGGTTCCTGTGGCTTTGGTACAGTGTTGGGTAAGGAATGGTGCGCTTCTCCTTGGCCTGATGAGTGGAGAGTTCTGGGTTTGGTTAGTAACCTAACGCAGCTGGAACTGTTCCCTATTGTAGTGGCAGTGGAGATTTGGGGTGAGAGGTTAGAAAATCGTCATGTGTGTTTTTGGTCGGATAACCTGGGCACGGTTCAGTGTATTAATAGGTTGTCCTCTTCATCATTGCCGGTCTTAGCATTGCTTCGGCATTTGGTTCTGCGGTGCTTGGAACGCAATATTTACTTTAGAGCCTGTCACGTGCCGGGGGTGGTGTCACGGATGGTGTTACAGAAAACTAGAAGACACAAATGAAGATCCGACTGACTTGATCCAAAACTAAGGAACAGGAGGGTAAGCCCTGTAAGAGCCTTAGCTCTCTCCCTTACTGCTCAGCCTATGCAAAAATCTCAATGGTAGAAAATTGCATATCCTCGTTCCTCGACTGTATGCACCTGAACACCTTATAATAGTGAGGGGACACGACCACCGGCTCCCTACACTTAATACGGAGGGAGTCAGGGTCACCTAGGATCAAGCCCACAGGCAAACAGAAATAAAGAAAACAGACTTATCTTGTGGATGCAGTAGTAACAGCTTCTAGCATCAGCACACTCCAGGAAGTTGTATAAACCGCAAAGTGATGCAGTATGGGAAGGGATTTAAAGGGATGCAATCAGTGCAACTACATGACAGCTGAGAGAGGCTAACGAGATGAGAAAACGAAAGCAAAACAAAAGGAACCTCAAGCAGGAGGTTCTGAAGAACATCTGTCAGAGCTTCTCAGATGTCTGGTGGTGACAGGTGGATAACAGGATTGCTGATGCCCTCTCTCGTTTCCGTTGGCAGGTTTTTCGGGACCTTCTTCCGGAGGCGGAAATGGATGGAATGGCGTGCCCGGATTTCCTGTGGCGTCTAGTGCTCGACAATTAATGACGTTGGTCCGGAGTAACGTGTCCGGTGACTCCGGACACGTGGCAGGCGCATGGTAAGGCCTGGACTGAGTGGTTGGCGGTGAAAGGTAATAGGGAAGTGGTGGCACGGGATGATGTGCGTTTGGAGGTCACGGTGGAGTGGATGTTAAGGCTGCGTGGTCAAGGGGTTTCTTCTCCGGTTGCGCAGCGTAAATTGGCAGGGGTGGGTTTTTATTTTAAATTATGTGGGTGGTCAGATGTAACAAAACATTTCTTGATACGTCAGGCTATGAAGGGGTGGCAGAAGGAATATGTAGTGCGTGATAGTAGGCGTCCGATTTCATTTTGTTTGCTGGGCAGATTGGTGGATGCGTGTCAAGTTGTGTGTTCATCGGGGTTCGAGCGGGCTTTGGTTGCGGCGTGTTTTAGCGTTGCCTTTTTCGCGGCTCTACGGGTGGGGGAACTGGTGGCGCCTTCGAGCTCTCGTCAGGGTGGTTTGTTGATGTCGGATGTGATTCTCAGTAATCAGATTCGTTGTTCAAAAACCGATCAGCTTGGTGAAGGGGTATGGTTACCTATCCATCCGGTTGCAAGTGGGGCTTGCCCCATAAGATTGGTCTCAGAGTACCGAGCGGTAAGGGTTAGTGGAAGAAATTTTTTCGCGCATGCTGACGGGTCCCCCTTGACTAAATTTCAGTTTTCCTCTGTGTTGCGTAAATGTTTGGCACAGTTGGAGTTAGACCCGGGGGAATTCGGCACCCACTCCTTTAGAATAGGTGCGGCGACTGAAGCGGCTAGGGCAGGGTTGCCGGAATCGGAGGTCATGAGGATTGGTCATTGGAGGTCGGCCTGCTTTGCGCGGTACGTAAGGCCAGAGTTATTGGTGAGTTAGGGAAAAAAAGTGGAAGAGGAGAATGTTGGAGGTAGTTACATGCATGTCAGTCCTGTTGGTGTTTTTATTAATTCTGTTTCTTTTCAGAAGTCGTTCGTCCGGTGATCTGGTTGGTTGGACATTCCTACATCTTCTGGGCAGCGCAGAGAGCGGAATGCAGGCCTTGAGGTCGCAGCTTGGGATTTAGGGAAGTTGAGGTGCACTGGAGGGGGCTTCGGGGGCCGAGATGGTCGCAGGTTTTACCGGAGGTGGTGGAGATTGGACGTAGATCGGTGGGGCCAGTGATACTGGTCTTGCATGCGGGTGGGAATGACCTGTGTTCCCAGAGGATGTTGGAATTAATGGCGTTGATGAGGTCGGATTTGGAGCGCTTCCCTGCGTTCTTCCCGGAGCTGGTTATAGTGTGGTCAGAGGTAGTGCCAAGAGTGGTTTGGCATAGGGACAGGGAGGCTATGGAAAAGTGCAGGAGGACATTGAATGCCCGGATGTCCCGTTTTGTGCGTTCTAAGGGAGGGGTGGTTGTCCGGCATTGGCAGTTAGAGGGCGATAATAGATCTTTGATGAGGCCAGACGGTGTGCACCTCACCGAGATTGGATTGGATATCTTTTTGTCCGGTTTGCAGGATGGCATCGAACAAGCTTTTAGTTTGCTGGGTGCTGGTCGGAGCCCCGTTTGAGATATGGGCCTCCTCCGTGGCGGCATTTGAAAAGGAAAGGTCGTGCTGAAGAGTTATTGGCGTACGTACACCCTGGGGGATCCAAGGTGGTATACCGCATCGGAGGAATGGGTCGTGGAGGAGATGGTGTTTTTATACCGTTTTGTTAAAAGAAAAAATTCGCTGTGGCCGATCATCACCCAGTAAAGGTTTTGGTTGATAAAATTAAGTTGTCAGAGTCTTTATTTGGTTTAAGTTGTAAGGGGCCGGTGAGGGTCCCCCCCCCCCCTTTTCCCTCTCCTTGCCCTATCCCCATTGTAGTACCAGCATTCTGGAGAGCACCCGACAGGGTAAGGATGGTGATGAGAGACTGTTGGTCCCCCTTCCCCTCCCCTTATGTTTCCCTGGTTAGGGGTAAAGAATAGGCCCCTGGTTAGTGGTTAGGAGGGAGGATAGTTAGGGGTTAAAGAAGTAGTAGGTGGAGTAAGGAAGGAAGGGGGGAGCCGGTGGGAGGAGGAGTATGGGTGGAGAAATATAGGGGAGGTTAGTGTTAGGGACTTCCTCTTGACAGGGTAAGCCGAGTTGCCCGCCCTTAGGTTTCAGGTTTAATTGTATATCAGGTTTCTTCTATACTTTTATAAGATAAAAAATAAAATAAAAATGGTTATATGTGGTTCAAGACCAGTTTGGTTCGTTATGTCTCTCTTTTGAGGTTCGATGGAAAGGGGAAAGTGGAAGTCACAGCTGGCGGCATTTGAAAAGGAAAGGTCGTGCTGAAGAGTTATTGGCGTACGTACACCCTGGAGGATCCAGGGTGGTATACCGCATCGGAGGAATGGGTCGTGGAGGAGATGGTGTTTTTATACCGTTTTGTTAAAAGAATAAATTAGCTGTGGCCGATCATCACCCAATAAAGGTTTTGGTTGATAAAACTAAGTTGTCGGAGTCTTTATTTGGTTTAAGTTGTAAGGGGCTGGTGGGGGGTCCCCCCCCCCCTTCCCCTCTCCTTGCCCTATCCCCATTGTAGTACCAGCAGTCTTGTAAAAATAAAGTAGCCAATAAAAAAAGTGGATAAAGGGATCGTGGGACTGTGACTATACCACTGTAGCTCCGTCCTCAGGACATTCACTCTCGTAGGCCACTGGACCAGAGGTAGAACGATGCAAAGTGATGACATTTGCAACCACTTGTGCCAGGTCTCAGCGTGATGACATCATCACATGCACCTCTGCCGTGACACAGGCGGCACATTGATTTCATCACGACTGCCAGAGCCAAGAAGCCGGCAACTTGGAAGAGACCTGGGACTAACATCACTGTTGGTTATCATAGGGTATAATATAAGTAAAAAATATAGTAGGCGGCACTCACCACTGTGAAAAACATGAAGCCCTTTATTCCTCCAAAGACATGGACAATACAAGACCAGGGCAGGACAGCTTACACACGAGTAGGAAAAGTAGCAACGGCCGTTTCGTGCTCGCTTGCTTCCTCAGGCCACTATCGTCATCACGCACTCGCGTGCCTCATGTATATGTCACCACACAGGGTTGCCATAGAAATCTCTGACGCTGCCCCGTAATTACATCTTTAAAAACCAAACATAATAACAAATTCCACATACATGGACAAATAGCATATATACATTACAGAAAAACGCTTAAATCATTTTTATCATTTAAAAGGGCCCATGGCTCTGGAACGTATAATCCACTTTGCTTCCTTTTGTAGCAGAAGCCGATGCCTATCGCCCCCTTGTGGTGGGTTCAGAACTAACTCCATCCCTGCAAAACTTAGGGATCTTGAATCCCCACCATGTTCATCTCTTACATGTTCTATCAATCTGCGACATCCTGAGTTACCCTTAGAAGATGTTGGAAGTCGCTGAGAAAAAAGCAGAGGAATTTTCCAAACGTGATTTGTCAGGGGGCAGAAGAAACAGAAAAAATAAAAAGGATGATAATAATAAACAAAAAAGATTTACATTCTCGTTTAAGTACAGTCCAATGGCAGACACTATATGGAGGGCAATATATAATAATTGGGACATCACTAAGGGTACCTTCATACTAGCGGCAGGACGGATCCGACAGGCTGTTCACCCTGTCGGATCCGTCCTGCCGCTTTTTCGCCGTGCTGCCGGACCGCCGCTCCATCCCCAGCACGGCAGTTCGCTGTGATAGGCTGCCGGACTAAAAAGTCGGACATGCAGTACTTTTAGTCCAGCTGCCTCTCCCCGTGCACTGCCGTGCTGCGCCGGAGCTCCACCCCCGTCCCCATTATAGTCAATAGGGACGGAGCGGCAGTCGGCGGCACGGTGAAATAGCGGCAGGACGGATCCGACAGGGTGAAGAGCCTGTTGGATCCGTCCTGCCGCTAGTGTCAAAAAGTAGCCTTAGGCCCCTTTCACACGAGCGAGTTTTTTCCGTGCGGTTGCAATGCGTGAGTTGAACGCATTGCACCCGCACTGAATCCGGACCCATTCATTTCTATGGGGCTGTGCACATGAGCGGTGATTTTCACGCATTACTTGTGCGTTGCGTGAAAATCTCAGCATGCTCTATTTTGTGCGTTTTTCACGCAACGCAGGCCCCATAGAAGTGAATAGGGCTGCGTGAAAATCGCAAACATCCGCAAGCAAGTGCGGAAGTGGTGCGATTTTCACGCACGGTTGCTAGGAGACGATCGGGATGGGGACCCGATCTTTATTATTTTCCCTTATAACATGGTTATAAGGGAAAATAATAGCATTCTTAATACAGAATGCAAAGTACAATAGGGCCGGAGGGGTTAAATAAATATAAAAAATAATTTAACTCACCTTAATCCACTTGTTCGTGCAGCCCGGCTTCTCTTCTGTATTCTTCTGTGAGGAAAAGGACCTGTGATGACATCACTGCGCTCATCACATGGTCCATCACCTGATCCATCACCATGGTGCTCGATCATGTGATGGACCATGTGATAAGCGCAGTGACGTCACCACAGGTCCTTTTTCCCTCACAGATAAAGACAGAAGAGATTCCGGCTGCGCGAACAAGTGGATTAAGGTGAGTTAAAGGGAGTCTGTCACCTCCATATGGCCATATACAGTGCTTACATGGCTCTGCCTTCTTTTCACTTTACTCCTCCCCAGCCTCTGCCTTTGCCCGCCCTCCAAGTCTCTTGCCTCATCGATAGGTCCAGACTTAAAGGGCGGGCAAAGGCAGAGGCTGGGGAGGAGTAAGGCTATGTCTACAGGACGACATTTGTCGCGCAACAGTTGTCGCGCGACATTTTGTTGCACCAATGTCGCGCGACAATTTTTAGAATGGCAGTCTATGGTGCTGCACTGCAACATGCAACATGTTGCGACTGCGACGCGACAGTCGCAGAAAAATCCATCTTGAATGGATTTTCTGCGACTGTTGCGTCGCAGTCGCAGCATGTCGCATGTTGCAGTGCAACACCATAGACTGCCATTATAAAAATTGTCGCGTGACATTGGTGCAACAAAATGTTGCGCGACAAATGTCGTCGTGTAGACCTAGCCTAAAGTGAAAAGAAGGCAGAGCAGCCTGGGCACCTACACACTGAACGCCGCCCCTGGGCACTTGCGAGTGCTCATTTGCATATGAATTAAACTTCGTTTTTTCCTGCTGGTGCAAGTCTAAAGGAAACAAAGGTACCGTTACAATCCTGTATAGGTGTGCTACAGAGCCATGTAAGCACTGTATATGGCCATATGGAGGTGACAGACTCCCTTTAAATTATTTTTTATATTTATTTAACCCTTCCAGCTCTATTGTACTATGCATTACTTAAGAATGCTATTATTTTCCCTTATAACCATGTTATAAGGGAAAATAATACAATCTACACAACACCTAACCCAAACCCGAACTTCTGTGAAGAAGTTCGGGTTTGGGTACCAAACATGCCTATTTTTCTCACGCGCGTGCAAAACGCATTAAAATGTTTTGCACTCGAGCGGAAAAATCGCACATTTTCCCGCAACGCACCCGCATCTTATCCGGGCCAAAAACATGACGACTGTGTGAAAGAGGCCTTAGAATAAACCTCTAATTACGTTTAGGAGGAGTCACACCATAAAGGATGGATTAGTGAAGAGTCGTTATGTGGGAAAAAGAAGCAGTAATTGGTTGCAGGATAGGAGACGGTAATTGTTCTTTCTGTAAATACAACTCTCAAAGTAAAGTCCTCAATTTTGGAGGGATTTATCATAAGGTGACCAGTTTAATAACATGTAGGAGCACATTTGTGGTGTATTTAGTGATTTGTCAGCGGGAAAACAATTTACATCGGGAAAACAATAAGATGCATGTATGAGAGGTTCAGAGAACATATTAACATGATTAAGTCAGGGAAAGGATGTCGCAGATTGATAGGACATGTAAGAGATGAACATGGTGGGGATCCAAGATCCCTAAGTTTTGCAGGGATTGAGTTAGTTCCAAACCCACCACAAGGGGGCGATAGGCATCGCCTTCTGCTACAAAAGGAAGCAAAGTGGATTATACGTTCAAAAGCCATGGGCTCTTTGGGGTTAAATGATAATAATGATTTAAGTGTTTTTCTGTAATGTATATATGCTATTTGTCCATGTATGTGGAATTTGTTATTATGGTTTTTAAAGATGTAATTAAGGGGCAGCGTCAGAGATTTCTATGGCGACCCTGTGTGGTGACATATAAATGAGGCACGCGAGTGCGTGATGACGATAGTGGCCTGAGGAAGCGCACGTGCACGAAACGGCCGTTGCTACTTTTCCTGCTTGTGTGTAAGCTGTCCTGCCCTGGCCTTGTATTGTCCATTTCTTTGGAGAAATAAAGGTCTGCATTTTTTTCACAGTGGTAAGTGCCGCCTGCTATATTTTTTACTTATATATGGACTACTTGTGTTGTTCTTGAGGCTGGAGCACCGCGGTACTGTTTGATGCGGACGTGCGGAGACGCTAAGATCTGGCTTGTTGCTTGGGACATGGTCTGTGGCGCCTCTTTTTCTTTCTTTTATGCATATACAATTATAGGGTGGTATTACTACTGCTGGGGGTTCTATGGGAGCATTATTATTGGGCAAATATGGGGGGCACCAATACTAACAGGGAACACTATCAGAAGGGGGACTATCTGGCAGTTATTTCATTAGTATAGTATTTGGGAGCATCGGGGTTAGCAGCAGGATAGCATTGATGGAAGAGTAGGAAGATGATAGAAAAGTGAGGAACCGAAGATGTCCATGTGGCAAAAAGAAGGTGTCATGGAGGTCTGGGCCGAATGGAGAAGATGAGGAAAGAGAACGGGAGGTCAATGGATGTAAGAGGTATGTAGTGCTGAATGTAATGTCCATCCAAATATGGGAAGGTAGGGGGGTTTCAAAGACCAGCGTAAAATACAGTTTTTTTTGTCAATGACTCCCCCTTTCTATAATATGATTGTAGGATGTCTGAACTCACTGTCCTAGATCTGAGCTATTTGAGCACCAATCCATGAGAAATACGAGCGTAAGCTCCGAATTTAAGACGGTACCTCGTCTAAATTACCCAACCATAAGGCAGCCAAAAGGGAAAAACCTGGATTTTAAAAGGTTTCTATTCAGGATCAATGTAGCTAATTCCATATCTCAAACCTTGGAATAACAAGTACTTGATGAAGGCCCAATAAGATGCCCAACCTGCACCTCACGGGAAGGAGAACAGACCGTGGAACCCAATATAGTCCAATCACACAGGAAGGACAGGTCACAGAAGCAGCAAATCTCCAGACTTTGTTCCTGATGAGCATCCCACCTTGATGTTAGCCGCAGCTTCCAATCCTCTCCTGCAGGTCACCCCAAGCAATACGCGTCCTTCCAGTGTCCTGGCCTCAGCTCTGCAGATTTGGCTTCAGGACTGCAGGCTCTCCAGGATCCTAGCTCCAGTCTTATAGCCCCTGGCATCAGTTACCCCTCAGCATTGAAGGCTGCCTTCCTCAGTCAAGGCTCCACTTGGAGAGTCTGCAATAACTGGACATTAGGACAAGTCATAGATGCTGAAACATCCAGTCTGAACAGGGGGCTGACCTCATGTAGCTAGGATTTAGAGGGACAGCGAAGCTGAATTCATTATCTTTAACCCCTGTAGTGCTGACTCCCAGGCAATACACACAACAAACAGATAACGATCACATAAAGTCCTTCACAAGATGGAGACATAACAGGGAATCATAGAGACCTTTATCTGGATATCCAAACAACCCCCAAAACTTATAGATCTTCATTTGAACTTCTGCCAAGAGTTACATCTATCTAGAATTTCATATCCGGAGTCACATGTATAAAGGGTGCCTTCACACATGGCGGAAAATTCTGACAGCAAATGCACAGGTGCAGATTTTTTCAAAGTTGCAGATTTTTTGTGTGTGTGTGAATCTCCTGTATGAGAATCTGTCCATTCAATTCAATAAATTGTATGTCAATAGGAATCCCCACATAAACAAGGGCCCACATTATTGACAGATTTACAGGTAAAAATTTGAATATTGTGCAAAAGTTAATTTATTTCAGTAATGCAACTGAAATACTGAGACAATTTAAAGGCTCAGGAACACTTTGCAGGTGTTATGGATTAATTAGCTGACTAGAGTGTGACACTTTGAGCCTAGAATATTGAACCTTTTCACAATAGTCTCATTTTCTGAGATTGTGACTTTGGGGTTTTCATAAGCTGTAAGCCATAATCATGCAAATTATGAAAAAAATAAAGGCTTGAAATATCTCGCTTCGCATGTAATGAGTCTCATATGTTAGTTTCACCTTTTAAGTTGCATTACTGAAATAAATGAACTTTGCACGATATTCAAATTTTTCGAGTTTCAACTGTATCCTTGTATCTTTCCAGGACACCAGGGACTGATTTCTATACAAAGTCAAGACTTAAAGGCCGGATCCCATGCGGAGGAATTGCTCCCCCGGTTATAAACACGCCACAGTGTTTGGGTTTTTTGAGCATTTCCTCCCATTTAGGCCACTTTATTTAAGTTTTTTTTCTTGATATGTTTAGGATGTGCCATTGCGCACTGCTGGGGTAGCATTCTGTTGCACCTGGTAGCCTGTGTCACGTGGCCTGTTATAGGTGGGGCTTACAGCTTTATCATCTCTCCCACTGCATGGGTGGTTTCACTATGGAGGTATGTGGGTGCTTGGCTGTAAGTTGTATCTTAGCACCTCTCAGACCGTGTTCACACACCGTAGGGTAGTCTAGTGGTAGGAACCCATGCCACGCTGAGATACCTTGACGGTGGTGCAAAAGGGCTCCAATGTGTTCTTTACAGGAATACATTGGCTGAAGTCTCAGTTCTTAACATCTACTTGAGGGATTGGCCAGTGTTGTCAGTTGCATATCATTGTGGTGCACCTTTCGCAGTGATTTATGTATTTTTATATTTGCATCCACACATTATCCCATCTTGTGTAGGATGCCATTGTGGTGCAAGTGGTCCACTGCCGACATCCTCCATTGTATGCATTTTTGCTGGGGATTGCCATTAGCAATGGATCACATGCGGAGGAATTGCTCCCCCGGTTATAAACACGCCACAGTGTTTGTTTTTTTTTAGCATTTCCTCCCATTTAGGCCACTTTATTTCAGTTATTATCACTAGTGCAGCAAGTATGGCACTCATTTTACAGCGGCAGATTAGTATATAAACCCGTACTGTATGGGAACGGAATAGTATTCAGCTCTCCATCCACAGTTGGGTTAATGGCCCTTTATCCTTCCAAACTGGAAGGAACTTCAGATAAAAAAGTCAAGTAGTGTAGACAAAAATAAAACTATTTTTCTTAAAAACAGACTCTTGCGAAACGGAAGAATTAGAACATATGGATGGAATATTAGCGGCGGATCTGGCCCCCAGGTTAATTCTTCCAGTAGTCTTTCGTTTCACTGCCGGTCTCATTCAGTATGGTTGTCCTCACAAGGGCTTCAGTAACAGCGTATGGGTCATGATCTTCGAAGTAACCGAATCCTTCCTGTCCAACCTGGCGGGGAATTCTAATACTGACACCGCGGTTCGCCACACCAGCTGAGAACTCGTGGATGCTGGAGGTTTCATGCTGACCGGTCAGACATCGAGAGTTGTCTTTCCCTCCACGTGGGTCGTAGACGCAGATGTGGTAATCATGCCTCTTACCCATTTTCTCAATGGCATCTTCTATGTGTCTAAAGACAAAGAAGGGACATGGTCAGATTATATGGCAAGGGAATCCGATCCATTAACTATGACACACTACATGAAAAGGTGTTGTTAAAAAAAGCCATATGTGAAATCGGAAGCTTTAGAAGCAGCTGGTGGTGATGCCAGTACCATGGGGTGGTAGACTACATGGAGTGTTTAAGCTCCTAGGTTATTGGAAGACTATTGGCCACATTCAGTAGGAAATCAAGAACATCTAAAACATTTTAGAAGACTCACTTTAGGCCGCCCTCCTTCCTCATGTCTGCGGTGCTGTAGTTTGTATGACATCCAGCTCCGTTCCAGTTTCCAGTTATGGGTTTGGGGTCAAGACTTGCCACCACACCAAAATCTTCACATACTGTATGGAGAATGAATCGAGCCATCCACAAATGAATCACCCATGTCTGTGCCTTCACAAGGGCCAACCTGAAACTCCCACTGTAAGAAAGGAGAAAAGGTCAATGTCAACTTCTGCAGTAGGATTCAATTCTTCAAAAACTCCTTCAACTAGAAGATGTTTGAGACCCAGTCTTGTTGTTAACTAGACGGTCTAGAGAGGGGAAAGACTGATGTTGCAGAACTTGAGTGATAACTTTGTGGACAATCCATATTATACCAAGTTCCAAAGGTCACCCCAAAAGGATTTTGACTCCAGCATACAGACAGGCCTTGTAGTGACTCTCCACAATATCTCGGCTATATACCTTGTCAGCTCCAACACCACAGTAGTAAGGTCCTGAGGGAAAGTAACAGCAGAAGACATTAAGACCAAATTTGGTTCCTAGCCTTTAGAAGCCCCTGAGAAGAGTAGCTGCCTCATTCTGATTGACGCTTATTTTACACATCAAACTTTATATAAATAGAGGCCCAATTGCAACATCTACAATTCCATTTACTACTTGGATGACCAAATGTGTGGCCTGCAGCTAATGAGGAAGAGCCACAATGGTCCAATGGCAGAAGACCTGGTGACCAGATGGTAATGTGTCAAGAACCCAGCATGGCTCAAGAGATGGCTAATCTTTGCAAAAACACTGAAGCCCCTTACCTTGTGGTCCAGGGAAGCCATTATCAGGCCATCCATATGGGTGTCCTTTGATTCCGAGTAAGGTATATTCCTGCTCCATGCCAAACCACGGGATGTGGTCAGATACCATGTCCATAATCTTCTTACATGTGTGACGCAGGTTGCTTTCTGCAGAATATGAGAAGTTGTTGACACAAGAGTAACCACTGCCAGAGCAAAGCTCCCTACTGTGTACACTGGAAATAAGGCACGGCAGGTATCAGTCTGCAGACTCTACCTGGACATAGCCAACACACCCCTCCAACAGAGATTACAGGGAGGAGTAATTTAAAGGGACAGACTTGTCAGAACACCTTACCTGCTGGTTTCTGGTTGTATTTTAGGACTTCAGACATGACCAGCTTGTTGGGGTCAAGGCAGAAAGGGTCTCTTAACATCTTCACAGGGATGAGGTACATGTCACTGTTGGAACCTTCAGCTTGGTAAGTACTTGACCCGTCAAAATTCCATTCTGGAACCTCTAAAATGGAAGAGCATCTTAAACAAAATGGTAGACTTACACATCTCTGGTAACCTTCAACTTAAAGGCATCTCCTACTAGCACTTATTCCCCTCCCCAATCTACAGGATAAAGGAATAAGCGTCTGATCGCTGGAGTCTAACCTCTCGAACCTCCCCAGAAATTAAGAGTCTGTTTGAATGGAGGTGGTGGTGCACCTGGGCACTCTGCAATGCTTCATTTCTCCTGTGGTGGCGCTGCAGGAAAACCAAACACTTCCTGCCAGGTTTCCATACAGATTGCAGCTGATCACTGATGGTCCCAGCAGAGGACACTCTGCAATCAGCTTATTTTAAGAAGACCATCCCAACAAATTAGTGCTCAAATGACCCTCATTTAAAGGGTTTGTAGAGAGTTAGAAAAGCATGGCATCTCTCTTCCAAAAGCAGCACCACCCCCTGTCCTATCGGTTGTGTGAAACACTGCAGCTCGTACCAGTCACTTCAATGAAGCCGCCGTGCCACAAATGGCCGGTAGACACTTGTTTGGAAGAGCAGCCAGGTTTTTCCCAATCTTGTACAAAACCAGGCATGTGCAGGAAATGTCCTATACAGGACTGCTATCGTAAATCACCATTTTAAAGCAGGACACTTCTCATGGTCATAACCAAGACAAAGTTGTTATTCCACCAAAAAAACTAATGCCAGAGCCCCGTTTTTTAAATGTGATGTGTCACTTTATCTGGTGAATCTGGAACGCTTTTACTGGTCCAAGTGATTCTTAGGGCTTATGCACACAAACTTATTTTTTTCAGTGTCTGTTCTGTTTTTTGTCACCACATCAATGGGGCCTCAATTAAAAAAAATATATAAAAAAAAAAGACTCTGTGTCCGCATGGCCATTCCACAAAAAAGAATAGAACATATCCTATTATTCTCCACATTACAGACAAGGATAGTACTGTTCTATTAGGGGCCAGCTGTTCTGTTCCGCAAAATACGGAATGCACGCAGGCAGTATCTGTGTTTTGTGGACTGTCGTCTGCATGAGCCCTAAGATTGTTTTCTCGTGACACATTGTACTTCTTGTTAGTGGTGAATTTGAGCTGATGTTTTACCTTTATGCATTAAAAAAATCCCAAATTTACAAACATTTTTGAAAAATTGGTAATTTTCTAAATTTGAATTTCTCTGATTTTAAAGGGGTTGTGCAGGTTCAGAACTTCCTAGCAGCCCTTCGGAGAGCCCGGTCCGTCACCGGAACTCCAGAAAATGCCTTTGCCCTACGCGATTCAGCACAGGGCAAAGGAGAGCATCAGAGCATGAACTGCTCCGATGCTCAAGTCAGGGGGGCTGCCTGGGTGAAAATGGGGGTATGTCAAGGTTCAGCTCTGAACCCGGACAACCCCTTTAAGACAAATAGTGATTCTTCACATTACCCATATGTCTAATTTATGTTGGCTTCATTTAGTTTTTTTTTTGAGATGTGTATTTTTATCTTTTTTGTGGACTGAGCTGTGTAGGGGCTTGTTTGTTGCGGGACCAGCCGTAGTTATTTTTTGTACCATTTTGTAGTACAAATGGCTTTTTGACTGTACACCCGATTGCGTTAAATTACGTGCAGTCTGGAGATAGTTATTTCCAAATGTGGGAAGGGGTTAAGAGTCCAGACTAAAGAAACTTTAATCCCAGAATGCACCATGAAACAAATACCAACATAAAGGTTAAGCTTCACTGGAATTTCTCCTTCAAACCCTGAGGCCAGATGTCTACCATAACTGAGGGCGGGGACCCTGCTGTACACAGGAGGGGAGATGTTATGGCATTTACAGCAGGACTGAGGGGGCAGAGGGTTTTGTATCTTACCTTCAATAGATTTGGGTTCATAGGGTCTTTGTCTTGCAGCGGACACCTTCTCCAGTTCCATCAATCCAGATGTACGTAACTTGGACCATATCCCCCTGGGGCAGCCTCATGTAGTGCTCTAGCACCCCCTTGTTGAGTCTGGAACTGTGTAACACAGACATGGTGGGAGCTGATCTGCAACAGGAAAGAAACCGTTAGAGAATGGGGGAAATGGCAGCTTCCTAACCACTCAAGTAAGATTCCCATCAGACAGTACAGGTCATAGCGTATATATGGCGGTGTAGAAGTGTTAGATTTTAGTGTGCCTGCATGTTCTTTTTTTCCTACCACGGGGGTCTGCCTTCTTGCCATTGATAACACATGCATGCTCAGCCAAGTGTGTGCATGACGGGGGAGCTGAGCAGAACAGTGGTCCAACGAGCATTTGGCTGACCGCTATTGGGAGTTCCAAAAATTGGCGAGCGAGTGTGGCCACGTATTTTTGGAAATCTCATATCTGTTCACTGCTATGGGACTGCTAGAAGTCATCTGAAGTCCCACAGCAGTGGATGGAGGTTGGCTGCACATGTGCAGCTTATCTCTGTTCACATTGGGGCTAACGTTCTGGAGATACAGGACCTAGTGATATGCCACCATTGTTCCCCGGTGGGAATACCCCTTTAACCAATTTACACCTGCAATGTGGTGTGATTGAAATGTCATACAACAACATCCGGCTCAACCGGATTACAACAATAGGAAGGCCGACCAGACGATCCACACGGCAGAGCTGTGTACGTGGAGCCAGAACAGTCAGGATTGGATTCAGACTAGAGAAGCCGATCTGTCCTTTATACTTCATGATGATTCAAATACTGCATGTGGGAATATACCCTTAACGCAGTACCGCCTTCTGAATCCCTTTCAAAATGGGGAGGGGGCCCCACATCACAGCCAACGAGCAAACCAGCAGAGGGAGACACCAACCCCCTGCCCCCTATTCAGTACATGCCCCATACCCCATTGATGAAGGAGATTTTGGGGTAAACACCAGCTGGATGTGTACATGGGAGCAGATAGCCGCCCATCATCTGTCGCTAGGGATTGTAGGGGGCCAGCCATCCTATGTACTAAGCCCTCATCTCCTGCAGGAGACAACCTCTAACCCCTCCCCAGATAGAACAACAGGAAAACTGGTTCTACCAGTTTGAGCCGGATCACCCCCCCC
Organism: Bufo gargarizans; assembly: GCF_014858855.1. Classification (NCBI taxonomy): domain Eukaryota; kingdom Metazoa; phylum Chordata; class Amphibia; order Anura; family Bufonidae; genus Bufo; species Bufo gargarizans. Next base: position 169,236,116 of record NC_058081.1, read on the forward strand.
CCCCCATAGGTAAGGGAGGAGGGGGGATTAACCAGCGCTGCCCCACCAAGTGTCCAGCACAGACTTGTCCCTGTAAAGCAGATCTAGCAAAACAAGGGAGAATAAAAGGATTGCAGGAAACCCCCAGATACATTGTATCATCACACAGCAGAGCAAGATGCAAAGTAACAAAGCAAAACATGCAGGGATACAGAGACCGCTCTACATGTAGCAGAGCCCAGCCAGTTATTATATAATGTTATGGAAAACTGGCAGAGCAAGATCACCATGCTCGGCTCTGCTGAATCTGTGTGCATCTAGAGCAATATCTAACCACCAAAAGTGATTGATGTAGAACATGATAACGACATTTTAACACGTGGCGAAACGGATCTCGATATTGCTTCCGCTTATTACTGCTGGGCTATTTGATAAAAGAAAGACCATTTCAGCTCTGCTACATCTAAAGAGCTAGGGTTAGTAAGGACAACAATATGCATCTACATATATCAGACTGCAAGTCCCCCATGGTATTCATTTTCCCCATCATATTATTCACTTCTCATATCCAGGGGTTACAGCCAATGCTGCATCATAAATACGAGGTGGACTGGGCGGAGGATGCATGTGTGCCTTAGTGCGCTACCACGGTCCCGGTCACCAGAGAGGCCGACACTTTTTCCTATAGTGTGCAAGCACGACCACTGCTGCTGGATTGCAGGGTGTTCGTAAGCCCTGGAAGCGAGCCGTGTATAATGTGATGGAAAAATGAATCCAGACAGCAAAGGTGACAATATAGACAATCACAATACATTAGTAAGGGTCTTGCATTAAACTTCTCTACATGATAAACGCCATTTGCTGAAGTGAGACAAACTCTTTAAGTTTTTTATTTAGACTTACCCGTTATGAGGTTATCCTTTTTCTATGTTTCCTACCTGCTCACCTGTCCTGTTTTTTTTAACATGATCTGAAAATTTGTTCATTTGGTTGAATTAGTTGAGGTAGAGGCATCGCCTTCAGAAGGACAATCTGAATTGCTGGCATCAGTAGACCTGTCTAGAAGATCTGTCCGAGCAATGTCCTCCCTTGCGTTTTTTCAAAATAGTTTTTGATTTTCAGGAAGTATGTGGAGTGCGCTGCCATCTTCTTCCCCATTCAGACACAGAGTTAAGCTAGTAGTACACTGTCAGATTGCCGGCTAGTGATGATTTGGCAGTGTAAGTTTTCTTGCACACAAACTTTGGGCTCCCGTGGACGTATTGCGGACCGCATATGTAAAGTCCTGTTTAAAGCTCACACTCCGTGAAGATATAAGTGAGGGACATGAACACGTGGAGTAGCTGTGGGTAGAGATACATGGAGCTAAAAACAATAATAAATTACTAATAGGAGTTTACTATAAACCGCCTAATATACCAGAGTCCACAGAAAATCTAATACTAAACGAGATAGGCCAGGCGACAAATCATAATGAGGTGGTTATTATGGGGGACTTCAACTACCCAGATATAGACTGGGAAACTGAAACTTGTATATCTCATACAGAAAACAGGTTCTTGGCAATAACCAATGACAATTACCTCTCCCAACTGGTTCAGGACCCGACTAGAGGGACGGCCATACTGGACTTAGTATTAACCAATAGACCGGACAGAACAACAGACATGCAGGTCGGGGGACACCTGGGAAATAGTGACCATAAAGTAACAACCTTCCAATTATCATTCAAAAGAGCATTTCTACAGGGAGAAACAAAAATACCAAACTTCAAAAAAGCTAAATTTAGCCAACTAAGAGAGGCCATAGGCCTAACTAAATGGGATAAAGTTCTCACAAATAAAAATACAGCCACAAAATGGGATATCTTTAAAAGCATCCTAAAATCTCATTGTGAGAGTTACATACCGTATGGGAATAAAGGTTAAAGGGTTTCTACCACTTGGATTTCACATAATTTGGTGTCAGACACTAGCGCTCTGCTAGTGTCTGCTCTGCCAAACTATCCTGCTATAATAGATTTTGGGGCAGCCGTTTATCTAAAAAAAGAACTTTTATTAATATGCTAATGAGTGCTATGGGGGTCGTCATTAGACCTAGAGGACGTCTACCTTCTCAAGATGCCGCCGCTCGCGCTCCCTCCAGCCCCCCATCTGCTTCTGAATCATCAACTGGGGGGGGACGACGACTTCACCACGCGCATGCGCCGTGCGCGGCTGTATTTGGCGCTGCGCAGTGAAATGTCCGACCGCTTCCCCGCTCAACATCTCCACTGTGCCTGCGCCCACTGTATTTACTGAGAAAAAGATTACATGCTGAATGTTGAAATAAATTCCCCCATTAAAAATGTGTCCTGTCTGACCCAGTAAGAAGTACAACAGCGATTAAAAAAGATTAAAATAGACAAATCGCCAGGACCAGATGGCATACACCCCCATATCCTAAGGGAATTAAGTAATGTCATAGCCAGACCCTTATTTCTGATATTTGCAGATTCTATACTGACAGGGAATGTCCCACAGGATTGGCGCATGGCAAATGTGGTGCCAATATTCAAAAAGGGTCCAAAAACAGAGCCTGGAAACTATAGGCCGGTAAGTTTAACATCTGTTGTGGGTAAACTGTTTGAAGGTTTTCTGAGAGATGCTATGTTAGAGCATCTTAACGGAAATAAGCAAATAACGCCATATCAGCATGGCTTCGTGAGGGATCGGTCATGTCAAACTAATTTAATCAGTTTCTATGAGGAGGTAAGTTCTAGACTTGACAGCGGCAAATCAATGGATGTCGTGTATCTGGACTTCTCCAAAGCATTTGACACTGTACCACATAAAAGGTTAGTATATAAAATGAGAATGCTCGGACTGGGAAAAAACATCTGTAAGTGGGTAAGTAACTGGCTCAATGATAGAAAACAGAGGGTGGTTATTAACGGTACACACTGTTGTGCTTTTTCCATAAGTTTAAACAGTTATATCTACTTATGTTAGTTATAATGGGTATTCATTGCCTTTAAGAGCAATGTTGATTTATATTCACTGTTTTGTATGGATTTTCATGTAGGCCGAAGTAAGTCCATGAGAAGATTACTGTGCTGTTCAAAAGCTAGTGTTATTGTAACAATCTATTATACATTTAGAAAGTTAGAAGATACACCGCACCTGCGGATTCTGAGGCTTCATTGTTTTTCCTATCTGAACATGAATTCCACAGTGTGAGAATGGTCTAGATGTTCCTCAAAGTATATATTCATGTATCAAAGTTTGTCCCTCAGCCCTGAGACAAGGCCTCCAGATGTCAGAGGTGTGAAGTATTGAAAATATCAGGCATGTATGAGTTAACCCTTAATGGTATGATGCTTATACAACAGTGCCACCTATATAGGAGCAGTTAATACTGCATCAGTAGCAAAATTGCATTCTGGGTAGTATTATGACGTCATGCTCCTTATCAATGCACACACCCATCCAACAATGATTGGAAAGTTCCAAATTCGGAGAGCGTGTTCATCTGATAAGTTTTGGGTTAAGAAACCAGATACGAGGAAAGAAAAAAAAAAGGGAGAAAAAGGAAAAAGAGAAACAAACATTTGGATATCGATCTCTGGAGAATCATTTGGATTATCGGGAAAAGCTCTTGAGAGCTGGCTGCCCCAAGACTCTGCACATCACTTGACCCTTGGGTAATGTATATTTTGTTTTTATGTAGTATTGATCTAAATTAATTGGCTTGATACTTAGCCAGATACCCGGTCATTTGCGGACGTGTAACGTTAGTTGCTACATCAGTATTTTCTCTGATTTCAGTTACGATGCATATAACTGAATAAAGGGGACAATATTGGAGAAACTCTGTGTTGAGAATCTTTGTATTCCCTGGTTTGATATCAAGCCAATAATTTATAAGTTTTGTGGCAATACTACCATTATCTGAAAGATTGGTCATCATGTTTGGGTGGAGCAAGGGCTCGTATCTGTCATCTTCTTGATTGAGTTTTATGCATAATCCATTGATTGTATATCTCTCACAAATTTAAAGCTGTATTGCATAATATTCTTGTGTTGGTTGAGTAGTGTTCCTTCTTTTCTTTATGGCGCTTTCAAATGTCCTAATTGAAGAATTGTACCTCATCAAGATTGTACCAGGAGACTTCACTATGGAATATGTGTATACACGTATATGTAAAGTGATATTGTCACATATGTAATTGTACCAATTTTCATTTTATTCTCAATAAAACGAGTAAAAAAAAAAAAAAGTTCTATCCCCTCCCCAAGATTTCATCCACAGGGCCCTCCTTGCGGAATTTGAGAGAGCAGCATCCTTGGCGGCAAACCTCACTGACTCAGCTGAGGCATCCTCCAAAAATACTGTGGCCGATTTGAGGAGAGGGATAGAATAGGATTTCCTCTCTCGGGTCTTATTTTTAATATGGTTTTCCAGTTCACTAAGCCAAAAATACATGGACCTAGCTACGGAGGTTGCAGCTATGTTCGTTTTTATACAGAACATGGATGCTTCCCAACATTTTTTTTTTTTAGGAGAAAATCCACCTTCTTTTCCATCGGATTCTGTATTTGAGAGGAGTCCTCGAATGGAAGGGAGGTTTTCTTGACTACTTTCGCTACCAGGACGTCGATTTTCGGTGTTTCGTTAAAAATCTTTATATCGGTTGGATCAAACAATCTCTTTAACTCCCTGGATCCGTCCATTCATACATGATCATATCTTTTCGTTTACTGGGAACACTTGATTTTTTGGCTCGGAGTCCCCCAAACATTTCATCTTGGACTGATCAAGGTTTTTTGTTCGATCTCAATGCCCATGGTTGCCCTTACAGCACCCAATAACTCCTCCATATCCTCAGAAGAAAAGAAGTATTTTTTACTGTCTTCCACAAGTTCTCCCTCTGATAGCACGTCTACGTTCTGTCTAGAAGTGGAAGCCTCCTCATCCATGTCCTCCGATTCAGAGGAGGATGGAGCGGACACCTTAGATTTTTTTTCCCACAGGTGGCGTAGGAGGGGCAGATCCGAGAGCGGTCAGGGAGGATTTTATCTTGCTCTGGATCATTGATTTAACTTCCATAAGTATGGACAGTTGCTCCTCTTTTACAAGCTCGTTAATGCAGGCTTGGCAGAGCTTCTTTTTGTGATTTTCAGATGGTCTCTTGCCACAAGTAGCACATCTAGGGACCTTGGCCTTTACTCTGGGCTCTTTTACTCCCTAAAAGAGGAGCAACTAGGTATCAGTGGACTATTAGCAGTTGGTTGACGACATGTTACACATTTTCCTCCCAACAGGGGAGCTCACGGTTGGAGTAGCCAAGGGGGCATCTAAAGGATCCATTTGGTCTGCTGGGGTATCAGGGGCCAACATCTGGAGCAGGAACCTCACTCTGGAAGTGGCAGTAGTCCCTTCAAACTGCCACCTCTAAGTACTGGTGCGGCAGCTGACATCGTGCACGACCCGGTTCCTAGCTCCGCCCCCTCCTGCCGGTCCAAACAGAGCACAATACTGCGGCTTCACACAGGGGTCTGCCTGCAGCATGCTCTGTGGTGTGCGGTCAGCTTCCCATTAGAGGGAAGGAGGACTTTGCACATGAGAGATTCAGGCCCCCTGCTGGACAGGAATGGGATACAGCTCCATATGTCTCCCTCTGCCCAGCTTTGGACAGAGGCGGCAGAGGGAAGGGATATAAAAAGATAAAATAAATCCCATAAAGGTATTTAAAATAATAAACAAAAAAGGGTGATATACTTCAACGCCCACAGGTCTCTGAGGTGCACCCATAGGTACAGGAAACACCGAGGGTGAGTGGGTGGTGGCCTTTTAAACTGTGTTCCTGCCCCTACAGAGGTCGAGGTGTCAATCTCCAGGTTAAGCCGTCATGGTGGACAAAATGGAAAATGTGTAGCTGGCTGACATTAGCAATGTGCTAGTGTCAGCAGAACATAACTGACTTGTATCTCCCTGCCTGCCACCATTAGCGCTATTAATAATGACTTTAATATGCTAATGACCCTCTAGGTAGGTGCTAGTGGGGCTAGCACCTAAAGGCTCCGTCCTCTCACCATTTGGCATGCCCTTGTATCTGTGATTGACACTCTTACTCTGTCCATAAAGTCCTGCACCTGCGCCGTCCAGTTTAGAATTCAGTGCAGGGCGCAGTGAGGAGGCCAGCAGTAGGAGAGAGTCCTTCACTCACTGCACCGAATACTAAACGTGACGGCGTGGGATTTTAAACACACAGTGGAGAAAGAGGATGTCAATCACCGATACAAGGGCATGCCAAATGGTGAGAGGACGGAGCCTTAGGTGCTAGCCCCTAGAGGCTCATTAGCATATTACAAAGTCATAATTTAGTGCTAATGGTCACAGGCATGGAGATACAAGTCAGATTATGTTCTGCTGACATTAGCACATCGCTAATGTCAGCCAGCTACATAAAGGTTTTTGATGACCGAAAACCTTTAAGGGCATCTTGTAGAAAGTCTGTTCCTCCTAGAGCAGAGACCTCAGCATCTGTCCCTGAGGCAGTGAGGTGCCTTTTGTGATGACGAAAACCCTTTAAGGGCATCTTGTAGAAAGTCTTCCTCCTAGAGCAGAGACCTCAGCATCTGTCCTGAGCAGTGGAGGTGCCTTTTAGCTCATTTCCGTCCCGAGAAGGTCAAATGGAACAACCGGCAGTAGTGCAGTCATTTGGGAGGAACCGATAACCTGTAATGAGCAAGTCTATGGGTACAGCCGTGAAGTGAAAACAAGTCATTTGGGGCTCACTTAAGGAGGTCTGGAGGCTCGCCACAACTATTCAGTTATATTAAGGACACCACAACATAAAACATACCTGGTTTCTTTAATCAATCATTCAATAAAAAAAATTGACAGTCACATAATAAAAAGTCATAGGTTTATACCTAAGACCCCATCCCTCCCAGGCCAGAGGGCATGCAATTCATTGGCCCCTTCAGCTGTTTAGGGACCCAAGCTCATCTTGAGGTATCTTGGATTTCATTAAACCCCCCCCCCCCCCCCAACCCATCATACCGCCTGCAGTTTAGAACATTAGTTATCACTAGTGCAATAAGTATGGCACTCATTTTACAGCGGCAGATTAGTATATAAACCCGTACTGTCAATATGGGAACTGAATATTATTTAGCCCTCCATCCACAGTCGGGTTAATGCCCCTTTACCCTTCCAAACTGGAAGGAACTTCAGATAAAAACCATCAAGTAGTGTAGACAAAAATAAAACTATTTCTTAAAAACGGACTCCGGAAGAATTAGGACATATGGATGGAATATTAGCTGCGGATCCGGCCCCCAGGTTAATTTTTCCAGTAGTCTTTTGTTTCACTGCCAGTCTCGTTCAGTATGGTTGTCCTCACAAGGGCTTCAGTAACAGCGTATGGGTCACAGTTGGCAGCCGGCCGACGATCTTCAAAGTAACCGAGTCCTTCCTGTCCAACCTGGCGGGGAATTCTAATACTGGCGCCACGGTTTGCCACACCAGCTGAGAACTCGTGGATGCTGGAGGTTTCATGCTGACCGGTCAGACGTCGAGAGTTATCCTTCCCTCCACGTGGGTCGTAGACGCAGATGTGGTAATTATGGCGCTTACCCAGTTTCTCAATGGAATCTTCTATGTGTCTAAAGACAAAGAATGGACATGGTCAGATTATATGGCAAGGGAGTCTGATCCATTAGATGTCATACACTAGATCAAAAGGTGCCATTAAAACATGCCACATGTGAAATCTGAAGCTTTAGAAGCAACTGGTAGTGATGCCACATGGAGTGTTTAACCTCCTAGGTTATTGGAAGACTATTGGCCACAGTCAGTAGGAAATAAAGACCATCTAGGATATTTTAGAAGACTCACTTTAGGCCACCCTCCTTCCTCATCTCTGCGGTGCTGTAGTTTGTATGACATCCAGCTCCGTTCCAGTTTCCAGTCATGGGTTTGGGGTCAAGGGTTGCCACCACACCAAAATCTTCACATACTGTATCGAGAATGAATCGAGCCACCCACAGATGGTCACCCATGTCTATGCCTTCACAAGGGCCAACCTGAAACTCCCACTGTAAGAAAGGAGAAAAGGTCAATGCCAACTTCTGCAGTAGGATTCAATTCTTCAGAAACTCCAACTAGAAGATGTTTGAGACCCAGTCTTGTTGTCAACTAGACTGTCTAGAGAGGGGAAAGACTGATGTTGCAGAACTTTGATAACTTTGTGGAAAATCCACATTCTACCAAGTTCCAAAGATCATTGGCTTGACATCACATACCTGGGATGGCATAACTTCTGCATTTGTTCCACAGATTTTGACTCCAGCATACAGACAGGCCTTGTAATGACTCTTCACAATATCACGGCCATATACCTTGTCAGCTCCAACACCACAGTAGTAAGGTCCTGAGGGAAAGTAACAGAGGACATTAAGACCAAATTTGATTCTGGTTCCTAGCCTTTAGAAGCCTCTGAGATGAGTAGCTGCCTCATTCTGATTAATGCTTATTTTACACATCGAACTTTAAATAAATAGAGGCCTAATTGCAACATCTACAACTCCCTTTACTACTCAGATGACCAGATGTGTAGCCTGCAGCTAATGAGAGCCACAATGGTCCAATGGCAGAAGGCCTGGTGACCAGATGGTTTTGTATTAAGAACCCAGCATGGCTCACTGTCACACCTTACCTTGTGGTCCAGGGAAGCCATTATCAGGCCATCCATATGGGTGTCCGTTGATTCCAAGTAAGGTGTATTCTTGCTCCATGCCAAACCACGGGATGTGGTCAGATACCATGTCCATAATCTTCTTACATGTGTGACGCAGGTTGTTTTCTGCAGAATATGAGAAGTTGTTGACACAAGAGGAACCACTGCCGGAGCAAAGCTCCCTACTGTGTACACTGGAAATAAGGCACGGCAGGTATCAGTCTACAGACTCTACCCGGACATAGCCAACACACCATTCCAGAGATTACAGGGAGGAGTAATTTAAAGAGACAGACTTGTCAAAACACCTTACCTGCTGGTTTCCGGTTGTATTTTAGGACTTCACACATGACCAGCTTGTTGGGGTCAAGGCAGAATGGGTCTCTGAACATCTTCACGGGGATGAGGTACATGTCACTGTTGGAACCTTCAGCTTGGTAAGTACTTGACCCATCAAAATTCCATTCTGGGATCTCTGAAATGGAAGAGCATCTTAAAGCAAAATGGTAGACTTCCACATCTCTGTTAACCTTCAAGGGATCTCTTACTAGCACTTATTCCCCTCCCCAATCTACAGGATAAAGGAATAAGCGTCTGATTGCTGGAGTCTAACCTCTCGAACCTCCCCAAAAATTAAGAGTCTTTTTGAATGGAGGTGGTGGTGCACCCAGGCACTCTACAATACTTTGTTTTTCCTCCAGCACCACCACAGGGAAAAAATAAATACTCCCTGCCAGGTTTCCATACAGATTGCAACTTATCACTGATGGTCCCAGCCAGGCATGGGATTCAGCCAGTTCCCTCAGGTCCTCCAGATCCAGTTAAAATTAAAGTAGCAGCATGTTATGGCATTCACAGCAGGACTGAGGGGAGAGAGGGTTTTTGTATCTTACCTTCAACAGATTTGGGTTCGAAGTCCAGGGTCTTTGTCTTGCAGCGGACACCTTCTCCAGTTCCATCAATCCAGATGTACGTAACCTGGACCATATCCCCCTGGGGCAGCCTCATGTAGTGCTCTAGCACCCCCTTGTTGAGTCTGGAACTGTGTGACACAGACATGGTGGGAGCTGATCTGCAACAGGAAAGAAACCGTTAGAGAAAGGGGGAAATTGCAGTGATATGCCACCATTGTCCCAGGTGGGAATACCCCTTTAACCAATTTACACCTTGCAATGTGGTGTGATGGAAACAGCATACAACGACCGGCTCAACCGGATTACAATAGGAAGTCCGACCAGACGATCCACACGGCAGAGCTGTGTACGTGGAGCCAGAACAGTCAGGATTGGATTCAGACTAGAGAAGCCGGATCTGTCCTTTATACTTCATGAGGATTCATATACTGCATGTGGGAATATACCCCAACGCAGTACCCCCTTCTGAATCCCTTTCAAAATGAGGAGGGGGCCCCACATCACAGCCAACGAGCAAACCACCAGAGGGAGACAAAACCTCAGCCATGTGTGATGTTTATGATGTCTAGGCACCAACCCCCTCCCCCCCTATTCAGTACATGCCCCCTACCCCCAAAAAGGTTAGAATTTCTAAACCAGGTCATTGATGAAGCAGAATCTGGGGTAAACACCAGCTGGATGTGTCCATGGGAGCGGATAGCCGCCCATCATCTGTCGCTAGGGATCGCAGGGGCCAGCCATCCTATGTACTAAGCCCTCATCTCCTGCAGGAGACAACCTCTAACCCCTCCCCAGATAGAACAACAGGAAAACTGGTTCTACCAGTTTGAGCCGGATCTCTCCCCCCCATAGGTAAGGGAGGAGGGGGGGATTACCCAGCGCTGCCCCACCAAGTGTCCAGCACAGACTTGTCTAGCAAAACAAGGGAGAATAAAGGGATTGCAGGAAACCCCCATCCCCCAGATACATTGTATTATCACTACAAAGTAAAGCAAACCACCACATGCAGGGATACAGAGACCGCTCTACATGTAGCAGAGCCCAGCCAGTTATTATATAATGTTATGGAAAACTGGCAGAGAAAGATCACCATGAAGGGTACACTGTAACCAGCTCTGCTGCATCTGTGCATGTAGAGCAATATCTAACCACCAAAAGTGGTTGATGTAGAAACAGATGACGAAATTTTAACACATGCGGCGAAACGGATCTCATTGCTTCAGCTTATTACTGCTGGGCTATTTGATAACGGAAAGAGCATTTCAGCTCTGCTACATCTAAAGAGCTAGGGTTAGTGAGGACAAGAATATACATCTACATATATCAGGCGGCAAGTCCCCCATGGTATATACAAGTGTCCGCAGATATCTCCTTTACAGATCAATGCATCTCCACCCTTTAGAGCCACGTTTCTATATGGTCTCCCCTACAAATCCTCATTCCTCTAGGCTCTGCCATTCTCTCCTTGATAAGTCAGATTTCTATAGGGTCTCCATAGGCCTCCCCCTATAGATATACATTTCCACTCCCCCCCCCCCCCAGCTATAAGCTCCCCCTATAGAGCCACATGTCTATAGGTTCCCCCTGTTGCAGCTCAGCACAGGTCAGGGTTTGCATCCTAATGAGGAGCACAGAAGGGCTTTTCCATGGGGCACCCACTAATGACCCCCCAGTGTCAGCCAGAACTTTCTCCGCTGCTTTACATTGGTCCAGTGCTCTTCTAATCCAGCGGTCATGTGAAGGGTTAATGCCCAGCCTACGTGGCAGTCAGTACCAGCCCCCAGAGCCGCCCTTACCTTAGTAGCAGCAGCAGCACAGGGCCCCTCGGTCCTCAGGAATCAGATGTCAGGATCCCACAGAGACTGAGAGCGGAGCCTGAGGCGGCAGCGGCATTTATAGACGCCGGGCCACGCCCATCTGGTGGGCGGGGCTGGAACTAGGTGCAGGGCACGCCCCTCCCTCTCCCCCAAGGTGTGTACAGGGCTGTGTTCTTGTATGCAGGACCTTTGCTGGCTGATGTGGCACAGTACTGCCCCCACCGGTGTGTTATTAAAGGGGAGCTCTGCTGACAACTACAATTGTCACTGTATACCCGACCTGTACACAAAGGAGCTATAAACGTAGATAATCAGTATCAGATTGACACCCGGGACCCCCGCCAATCAGCGGTTTGAGAAGGCGCCGCAGCTCTAGGCCAGTGACCTCACATTCATTGGTCGTCTGGCCTCGGCGCAGCTCAGCCCCATAGAAATCAATGGAGCTTAGCGCGATACCAAGCATAACCACTAGACAATGGGTGGCGCTGTGTTTTATGAGCTGAGAGAAGGCCACAGCGCTCCGGTGTCTTCTCAAACCGGGTGTCGGACCCCCACCCATCAGACACTGATGACCGATCCTGAGGATAGATCATCAGTATAAAACACTTTAAAAAATAAACTTTAACATTAGCCAAGAGATAAGCGGCGATAGAGACGTCTGGCCGCCGCTTATACCCCTGTCCCTATTGAAATGAAGGTGCTCCATCCAATACCAGGCAGTGATGGTCAGAGGGAGTGGGGGGCAGGGACATCGGCTCCGGCAAATTTACTGGGGGTCATTTATCAAGGGATTTGCGACTTTTTTGGCGGTTTACACCGCGTTCAACCATTGGGGGGGGCGACCCTGGCAAACTTACTAACATTTACGTCTGGAAGCGGGTGTAAATGTTGGCAAAAAACTGCCAGACTGCCATAGATTCGCTGACGAGGCGCAGACCTCGCCATAAATTAGCCGAACCTTACAGCAGTGTGTGTGTGGGGGGGGGGGGGGGGGGTATATAAAGTCGGTCTTAGTTAATGACCCCCACTATCAGGGGTTGGAGTAGTTTTTACTCGTCATAAGCAGAGGAGACCTGTGATGCCATGGAATGAATGTAAGTGCCAGAGAAGTGCTGGGAGATGTGGTTCTCCCCGTTATACCTCCTCCCTGCTTAGTGGGAGGGAAATATGTTATTTACATGGGACTGTATGTTAGAGGGGCTGAAGGGAGGAGAGGGTGTTATTTACATGGGACTGTATGTTAGAGGGGCTGAAGGGAGGAGAGGGCTTTATTTACATAGGACTGCATGTTAGAGTGGCTGAAGGGAGGGGAGGGTGTTATTTACATGGGACTGTATGTTAAAAGGGCTGAAGGGAGGGGAGGGTGTTATTTACTTGGGACTGTATGTTAGAGGGGCTGAAGGGAGGGGAGGGTGTTATTTACTTGGGACTGTATGTTAGAGGGGATAAAGGGAGGGGAGGGTGTTATTTACATGGGACTGTATGTTAGAGGGTCTGAAGGGAGGGGAAGGTTTTATTTACATGGGACTGTATGTTAGAGGGGCTGAAGGGAGGGGAGGGTGTTATTTACTTGGGACTGTATGTTACAGAAGATTGGGGGGAGATGACTGGTGTTATAGAGGACTGGAGGGTAAGGCTGCTTTCACACTAGCGTTAATATTTTCCGGTATTGAGATCTGTCATTGGGTCTCAATACCGGAAAAAAACGCTTCCGTTTTGTACCCATTCATTGTCAATGTGGACAAAACGTAACTGAACAGAATGGAGTGCTCCAAAATGCATTCTGTTCCCTTCTCATACCGGAGACCAGCATGCCGCGGTTTGCTTTCCGTCCTGGGATGCGGAGCAAAACAGATCCGTCCTGACACACAATGTACGTCAATGGGGATGGATCCGTCTTGGCTATGTTAAAGATAATACAACCGGATCCGTTCATAACGGATGCAGACGGTTGTATTATCAGTAACGGAAGCGTTTTTGCTGAACCCCGCCTGATCCAGCAAGAACGCTAGTGTGAAAGTAGCCTAAGGAGTAATGTTATTTACATGGGACTATGTGTTCAAGGGACTGAAGGAGGGGATTTAAGTTATTTACATGGGACTGTATCATATAGAAGACTGGTGGGAGAGGACAGGCATTATAATTTATGGGGTCTCTACAGAGAGGATTATAACTGCAGGGGGCGTTATAATTACAGGGGGCAGTGGTGACGGGCATTACTACTGAGGGCTCCATAGAAGTGTCTTATAGATTGGCCTTATTGGTACTGCGGGCACTGTAGGGGTACTATAAGCGGGGGGGCTTCCGCCTTCACAGGGAACAGCAAGTAAATAGCAGTGAGTCCGGTGACGTCACCTGCACTAATGGATGGGCTTTAGCGCTACCTTTACAGCGCAGGCCAAGGGAGAGCATCGGAGTATGAAATGTCAGAGGTGCTGAGTGGGGGGAGAAGAGGATATGTCCGGGGTCAGCTCTGAACCCGGACAACTGCTTTATAGGGCATCTGTCAGCAGTTTGGTCCCTATGACACTGGCTGACCTGTTACATGTGCACTTGGCATCTGAAGGCATCAGTGTTGGTTCCCGGTTCATATGTGCCCGCATTGCTGAGAAAACTGATGTTTTATTATATACAAATAATCCTCTAGGAGCAAATACGGCCCTGGTTCCACAGCAGCAGCAGGATGTAGTGTCACACATTACACTGCTACTGTGAAGGGGGCACATATCTGGGCATAACTACTGTGAAGGGGGCACATATCTGGGCATAACTATTGTGAAGGGGGCACATATCTGGGCATAACTATTGTGAAGGGGGCACATATCTGGGCATAACTATTGTGAAGGGGGCATATATCTGGGCATAACTATTGTGAAGGGGGCACATATCTGGGCACAACTATTGTGAAGGGGGCACATATTTGGGCACAACTATTGTGAAGGGGGCACATATCTGGGCACAACTATTGTGAAGGGGGCACATATCTGGGCATAACTATTGTGAAGGGGGCACATATCTGGGCACAACTATTGTGAAGGGGGCACATATCTGGGCACAACTATTGTGAAGGGGGCACATATCTGGGCATAACTATTGTGAAGGGGGCACATATCTGGGCACAACTATTGTGAAGGGGGCACATATCTGGGCACAACTATTGTGAAGGGGCACATATTTGGGCATAATTATTGTGAAGGGGCACATATCTGGGTATAACTATTGTGAAGGGGCACAGTGTGGGCATTACTACTATGTGCAGGCACAAAGGGGGAATAACTACTATATGGGGCATTAGGGGTACTGGGTGTGTATAGTGATGCTTTGGGCGGAGTTAGAGGCGTGGCCTAGTAGGAAAAATATATCAATATATACATACTGTAAACATATTGATCCATATTCACAAGATGTTTTTTATTTGCACATATAGGTTTATATTTGTGGTTTTGTGGGGGCCCCAGGTACATTCCTTGCACAGGGGCCCTCTGCTGTCCGTGCCCGCCCCTGCTGCAGCCTGATCCTTGCTGTCATGCGAGAGTCGGGATGCCCCCATACACATACGAAGGCCGGCCGCTCCCAGTGAAGCTAGCACACTCCCGCACAAATCTCAGCATGCACAGGTGTTCTCACAACCTCCTTGTAAGTGAATGGAGCATGCTGGGAGTTGTAGTTTCATAACAGCTGGAGCGCCGGAGGTTGCCTACCCCTGATCTAGTGTGTATAGCCGGCTCGGATTTAGGCCCCCCCATCCACACGGAGATCTCTCCTGATCCCCCGTACACATGCATGTTGATTCCTGCTCTTTCCAATGTCCTTCATGGATCAGTTTCTCAACATTTTCAAGTTCTATTTGCTTTCAGTGAATGGAAACCTTGTTGCAGCCGCCTGATGCCTCTCACAGGTGGATACAATTGTATCTGGGCGGTGTCCATTGCTTCATTGTATCAGGAGAGGACAGAGGTCTGTGCTGCTGCTCTGGACACGTGGGTGAGTCACGCGCCGGACGCACATGTAACGGTTGCGGGGCCGAGAAGCAAACTGTTGTGGTTTTACAATGTGCAGATTGAAGCCCTTTGGGGGTCATTTACTAGCTAGCTACGTCAGTTGCATCGGACTTGTATGGGTGAGGCGAGTGACGTAGGGGGTCATTTACGTAGAACGGCTTTACCATAAGCAACTGCCTGGAAATGAACGATCAGAAATGTTGAACTCTTAGGCCTCATTCACACGGGTGCAATATGTGACGTGAACGCAAAGCACCCGCTCTGAATCCTGACCCATTCATTTCAATGGGGCTGTGTACATGAGCGTTGTTTTTCACGCATCACTTGTGTGTTGCGTGGAAATCACGCGTTTTTTTTATGCAGCCCTGGCCCCATCTAAGTGATTGGGGCTGCGTGAAAAAACGCATCCGCAAGCAAGTGCGGGTGCGATGCGTTTTTCACTGACGGTTGCTAAGAGATGTTGCTTGTAAACCTTCAGTTTTTTATCACGCATTTACGCGTGGAAAAAACTGAACGCAATTGCAGACAAAACTGACTGAACTTGCTTGCAAAATCGCGCGTTCGTGTGAATGGGGCCTTAGGCCTCGCCCACATAAAAAGCGTACATGTTTCATCCGTGAAGGATCCGTGTGTCCGTTTTTACCACCTGTGTGTCATCCGTAATTCACTGACGTTGCTGAGACCCTTCACAAAGCCGCAGCGGGAGCTGAACCTACAACTAGTGTCGAGCGAACTTGTGTTTTAAGTTCGGCGTCTAAAGTTCGGGTTCGGGTTATCGAAGAATCGCATTATGGATTCCGCTACCACGGACCATATGGTCTGTGGTAGTGGAATCCATAAGATGATTCTTCCATAGCCCGAACCCGAACTTTAGACGCCGAACTTAAAACACTAATTCGCTCAACACTACCTACAACGAGTCCGTATTATAACTCACAGCACAGCGCCGCGATTTCTGCCGTGGTATATGCAGTGGATTTTGTCGCAGACCCTAAATATGCCCATTTTATGTTTCCCTTATGGCTATTTCAGTGTTTTGCGGTCTGTTTTTCACGGATCCGTTGTTCCGTGTTTTCTTTTTGTTTCCGTTCCGTTTTTCCGTATGGCATATGCAGTATACAGTAATTACATAGAAAAAATTGGGCTGGGCATAATATTTTCAATAAATGGTTCCGCAAAAACGGAACGGATACGGAAGACATACGGATGCATTTCTGTATGTGTTCCGTTTTTTTTGCAGACCCATTGACTTAAATGGAGCCACGGAACGTGATTTGCGGGCAATAATAGGACATGTTCTATCTTTCAACGGAATGGAAAAACGGAAATACGGAAACGGAATGCATTCCGTTTTTTTGCGGAACCATTGAAATTAATGTTTCCGTATACGGAACGCAAAAAAACGGCCCGCAAAACAGAAAAAAAGAGGCCTAGCAGATATCGGGGAACAGTCGGGCCGGGGTTCTGCCTGCATGCGTACAGATGAGTGCGTGCATGTCGTCCTACTTGTCACGCGTCACAGCCTGCGGGGCGAGTCAATTATTTTTATAAGGAACGGTCTTAGACATGAGCCTCTCGGGAGGGGCAGAGAGGAGTCACGCTGTGACGTACTCGCATGCAAAGTGGATTCATCACTGTTCTCAACTGTTCACCATGAAGTGTTTCCTCTTTTTGAGACGCAAATTAGCCACTTGGCATTTGGAAGGACGGACACACCCGCCCGACACAGACAAAAACAGCCATTATCACTGACGAAACTTTACCCTGCAGCTGGCTGCACACATTACATACATGTAGGCTGCACACATTACATACATGTAGGCTGCACACATTACATACATGTAGGCTGCACACATTACATACATGTAGGCTGCACCTGCCGATTGTTGGCATGTAACGTCTATGGGAGTCCCCCGACTTTACCCCCACAGCAGATATCAGGGGTGATAAGTAGTGTTGCGCGAACTTGTGTTTTAAGTCCGGCGTCTAAAGTTCGGGTTGTCGAAGAATCGCGTTATGGATTCTAAGTTCCGTTATGGTCCGTGGTAGCGGAATCCATAACGGGATACTTCCAAAACCCGAACTTTAGACGCCGAACTTAAAACACAAGTTCGCTCGACACCAGTAGTGAGGTTTGGGAAGTTGTTTTGTAACATGCCCAGTCTGCGTCTTCCCTCTTTAGGGCACATGCATGCTCGGTTAATGGGCATTTACTAAGACTGGCTTTTTCTTAGTTTTCCCCTCTGCGCTGCTGTAAGATCCGTGGCATGAGCCACGACATAAATTAGGTGCATCTGTGGCAGTCCGTGCGCCTTGAGTAAAAACGAGTGAAGGGGTCCGCATCCGTGATGCGTGGTGCACAGGGCTGGCGTGTGCAGGAGGCCTAAAACAGCATTCTTTAGACCTAAAACAGGCACAGGCACTATAGTAAATGCGCCCCATTATCCACAGGACGAGGGAGAGCTAGTAGATTGGTAGGGTCCTAACACTAGGTCCCCCCCCCCGATCATGAGAACAGGGGTCCCCCAAAATGGATGGCTATGCGTGCTGACAATTCTGAGTCCCAGAGACGAGACTTTTACTAAGAATGACAAGACGGTCTTTTTAGTTCCTTTTACGCTGGCCTCGCTGCTGGAAGATGCGCCTAATTTTTGATGAGGTGCCCACCCCGTCATAATCTAGACATGTCTAGCGGCAGCGCAGAGAGAGAGACTTAGGCTAGGTCTACACGACGACATTTGTCGCGCAACATTGTGTTGCACTAATGTCGCGCGACAATTTTTATAATGGCAGTCTATGGTGTCGCACTGCAACATGTGACATGCTGCCACTGCATCTCGAATGGATTTTCTGCGACTGTTGCGTCGCAGTCGCAGCATGTCGCATGTTGCAGTGCGACACCATAGACTTCCATTATAAAAATTGTCGCGCGACATTGGTGCAACAAAATGTCGTGCGACAAATGTCGTCGTGTAGACCTAGCCTAAGACCGGCGTAAAAAGGCTGCAAAATCTGGTGTAGATTCTCCGCAACTTTACTGCCTTTTTACGGGCATAACATTAGTAAATTTGCCGGAACCAGGGCCCTCGTCTGTCCCCCGGCGTGCCCCGGCCACTCACTTGTGTCGGAAGCATCATTAAAACACCCGTGTAACAAATATTGTCACGTGGGCATTTAAAAAAGTTGCAAAAAAGGGGCAGTGTGACAATTCTACATCCAGAAGAGGCGTAAAACTGTTAGTAAATGACCCCTGGCTATTTGGCTATGTCCGCCACTCCCATAGAGATGAAAGCTGCACGGGCGAGGACCAGCACCTGCGCAGGGAATGTACCGGTATGCCGTCCTACAATGCCCGGCGTGTCAAAACTGTGACTAAGAATTCACTGCCAATATCGAATGGGCGGGGGTGAACGGGAGCAGCGCCGCAGCTACACAATGGGCGGAGCTGTGTAGATCCAGGATCGGAGCTACCCCAAAACTGCTGACTGGCGGGGGGAGGGGAGGGGGGAGAAGCCACTAAAGCAGCTGTACAGTGCGATGACAACATCAAACAGCTCCTCCTATCTCAGCTTCCTGGGCCCCTGCATGTGTGATATAAGGCAGTGGAATATAAGGGTTCCCCCATCTTGTTCTGATTAATTCCTTAATATATCTTTGTGGCTTTCGGAGCAAAGTTTTTCTGATACTATCTCCTATAATGATAGAATTCTGTCTGCCTGCAGCCACCACTAGAGGGAGCTCACTCCATACATCTTATTGAGTTCAATTTATAAATGTATGCACTAAGCTCCCCCTAGTGGTGGTTGAAGGAAGTCAGGATTTTCTCTTTTGTTTCTAGGTCTATGCAAGTACAAAAATGATATTAGAATTTAGATCCAGAATTTTAGATCTGTTTCAGTTTTTTTTTTAAATGAGTACAAGGAGATATTATCATCTATGTCTACCAGGAGTGAAGTACAAACAAGACGTCCTTCTGCCAGCCACACAGGGACGTCATTTCTTCCTGTTTAACAAGCAGTTTTTTTGTTTTCTTTTTTTTGGGGGGGGGGGGGGGGGATGTGACCTCTCACCTTTCCTCTCTGGGACAAAGGGCCGGTGGGGGATGCTGCTGACTATGGAGCTCTTGTTACAGATCTCTGTATCTTCCTATGGGGGAGGCAGGCAATAGGCAGATACAGAGAGCAGACCTCGCCCCCTCCGTCAAACACCCTAGCTGCCCATGGCGTCTATGGACTGCAGTATTTAAGGGGTTAAGTGATCGGAGGCCTTCATCAGTGATCGATGCCTAAGTTTGTTAGGATCAACCTGGGCATCAGGATTCCACTGCGCAAAGCGCTGCCATCTTCCTCTGAAGCGCGGCGAATCAGAAGAAGTCTATAAAGAGCGCCGTCCTCCGATAAGTCGGCATGAGGGGCATGTAGTGGTTGGTCAAGGCTGCCATCTTCTTATGGGCTACGGGTTATAGGATGATCTAAGATGTTAGCGACCTGCCAGAAATGGGGAGATGCCTCGGCTATTCGTAGAGGTACATGGTGCCTCATTCGCGTCACTCTCCGCCATGACCTCCAGTGTTACACCCCGTCGAGCGCACAGAGTGACACCCCTTACAGAAGGACACAATAACGTATGATGAAAGCTCGCTTTCTGCCGGTGACAATAGACCTGATGAAATCCCCGCCGCGCAGGGGAAACTGCTGGGCTGGAAATTCTGTGTTCTCAGTAACAGGAGAAGCTAAAAACATGTTATTATTCTGCCTCCTCCAATCAGCCCGCGCCACAGCCACCATAAAAGATGGTTGTCCTCACCATTGTGCGGCACAGAAATGCTAGTTGCCGGGCGGAACAATGCATACGTCCCCAGCCTATAGGAGAAGGTACCTATAGGGCCGCGCCGCTGTCGGGTCACAGCTCTGAAATGGAGCCTCCTCTTTCTAGCAAAATGCTGAGTTTTTTTTTTTAGCCCTTTAAGATTTTTCTGTATTAATAGCGCCATACAGTGACCAAATAATAGTGTTGTAGAGTAACCAGTGTACAGTAACCAAATAATAGTGCAACAGGGTAACTAAATAATAGTGCCATACAGTAACCAAATAATAGTGCCGTACAGTAACCAAATAAGTGTTGTAGAGTAACAAAATAGTGTTTTACAGTAACCAAATAATAGTGCTGTACAGTAACCAAATAATAGTGCCGCACAGTAACCAAATAATAGTGCTGTACAGTAACCAAATAATAGTACCGCACAGTAACCAAATAATAGTGCCGCACAGTAACCAAATAATAGTGCCGCACAGTAACCAAATAATAGTGCCGCACAGTAACCAAATAATAGTGCCGCACAGTAACCAAATAATAGTGCCGCACAGTAACCAAATAATAGTGCCGCACAGTAACCAAATAATAGTGCCGTACAGTAACCAAATAAGTGTTGTAGAGTAACAAAATAGTGTTTTACAGTAACCAAATAATAGTGCTGTACAGTAACCAAATAATAGTGCCGCACAGTAACCAAATAATAGTGCTGTACAGTAACCAAATAATAGTACCGCACAGTAACCAAATAATAGTGCCGCACAGTAACCAAATAATAGTGCCGCACAGTAACCAAATAATAGTGCCGCACAGTAACCAAATAATAGTACCACACAGTAACCAAATAATAGTGCCGCACAGTAACCAAATAATAGTGCCGCACAGTAACCAAATAATAGTGCCGCACAGTAACCAAATAATAGTGCCGCACAGTAACCAAATAGTGCTGTACAGTAACCAAATAGTGCCGCACAGTAACCAAATAATAGTGCTGTACAGTAACCAAATAATAGTACCACACAGTAACCAAATAATAGTGCCGCACAGTAACCAAATAATAGTGCCGCACAGTAACCAAATAATAGTGCCGCACAGTAACCAAATAATAGTGCCGCACAGTAACCAAATAATAGTGCCGCATAGTAACCAAATAGTGCTGTACAGTAATAAATAATAGTGCCGTACAGTAACCAAATAATAGTGCTGTAGAGTAACAAAATAGTGTTTTACAGTAATCAAATAATAGTGCCACAGGGTAACTAAATAATAGTGCCGTACAGTAACCAAATAATAGTGCCGTACAGTAACCTAATAGTGCCGTACAGTAACCCCAAAATAGTGCTGTACAGTGACTAATAGTGTTATACAGTGATTAAATAATAGTGTTATACAGTAACTAAATAATAGTGCTGTAGAGTAACTAAATAGTGCTATACCGTTTCCAAATAGTGCCGTATAGTCACCAAATACTGCTGTACAGTAACCAAAGAATAGCATTTTACAGTAACCAAATAATGCTGTAAAGTAACCATATAATGCCGTACAGTAGCCAAATATATGGCATTATTATATTGCCACTGTATGTCAGTAATAATAGTGCCATATGCTGCACATTGCCTGAATATTTCCGACTTATATGGCAGTATTAAATGGGTCCTGTAAGTCACAAGTAATAGCGGCATATAGGAGTGACCCTCATGTCCTATTACTAGCCCTATCAGCCCCTATATCAGTGATGGCTCCAGCTGTGGAGAAACCTGCCCCGCACAGGGGCCACTGAAGCATCTGTGCAGACGGCGGGAGGTTCTGCAGCAGCGACAGGACGACTAGGACTAAAGTTACTCTGAGCCACAGCTGTTGTGTAAGGGGCCTCCTCACATGTCTGTGCCTCCCAGTCCAGGAATCCTCCGCACTGACGCCCCCTCCTTTGTAGGTCATGGAGAAATCAGATGTGGAACAGGACGTACCGTACGTCACACGTCCCAGTCCTGCATTCCCACTATCCCTATAGTCATCCTGGAAAACCAGATGAGGGCCCCTCCTAACAGACAAACACTGCCTAAAAGTGTCCAACTGTGGACCGTCCCTTTAAGAAGAGCCACCACCAATGAACGGTGTCAGTAGGTCTGTCATGGACACTGACGTCTCATCATACGGCATTCTGCTCTCCAGCATGCCAGAGAACAAACTGGTTCCATTGGCAGCCTTGGCCTTAAAGGGGTTCTGCCAAGATGGGTGTAAAAAACTAAAGTCAAACATCATATAGTACATGACAACCTTGTTCTAACAAAGCCAGAACCAGCCTTGTACCTCGCATGGATCCAGAGATCTCCCCATTCATTGCTCCAATTGTTCTGCTAGATTTATTTCAGGCAGTTCAGGGGTGTGTCCTTTCCATTGAGGCTCTCTCCCTATCACAGCTCAGGGGTGTGTCCTTTCCGCTGAGGCTCTCTCCCTATCCCAGCTCGGGGGGGTCCTTTCTGCTATAGCCACAGCTAACATGAGATATGCCTGGTGCCAGTTGAAAATTTAAACTGAGTATGTGCGACCACCTCAGTGAGGTGGACAAGAAATAAAGAAAAGAACAAACAGCAGGTGGCGCTGTACAGATACATTTCAGTGAATAACTCGGTAGCTATGCTGAATTTTTAATGACATGCAATTACAAAAGTGTTCAGACCCAGGCGCTGGTCTGAAAAATGTAAAATATTTCTTTATGGCACAACCTTTTTAAGGTCTATGGTGCCCAGTAGGCTACCCTTTCATCAATGGATTGACCATGTGAGGACCATCTCTTTCATTTGGGCTGAACTATGATGTTTATGCAAAACAAGATTTTGAAAGTAAAGGTTTCTCCTGACCCCCCCCCCCCCATGCACATGCATGCTCGGTTCAGCCATGTGTATATGTGGGAGAGGGGAGCAAACCGCTGCCAAAGACCTCATCTGGTGGCTCAGCTTCCATGGGAACAACGTATTGGCTTATTGAAATCCTACTGCCCGATCCTTGCTTCCTTTTGGGACACCGCCCCAGTATAGGTCATCAATATTGTACCTGTGAGGGTAGGACCCTGGCACCCCAACAATCAGCTGTTGGAAGAGGCCGCTGTGGAACTTGGTGGAACTCTGCCCCAAAATCTGTATTAGGCCCCCATTTATAATACTGGTGTTGGTCTATGCAGCGAAGGGGCCTTTAGGCACCCCTCAGGTACTAGCGCCCAGTTGCAGCCCACCACCTCTGCAGGCCTCGACTGTTGTCCCTTTTGCAAAAAAATGGCCTCCGCAGCTGGATAGAAGCAGTATGACCAAACTCCTGCTGCTGCTGCTGCTTTGACCTCCGATTTACTAACATATGGCTGATTTGGGTGAAAATCACCTAAAAAAAACAACAACCTACAAACTCTATACAAATACAATTTCATGATCAGCAAATTAGCAAAAAAAAAAGTCAGATCTGACAAAAAAATGAGCAGCGTGAAGAGGATTTTAATGCAAGCGTCAGCGCTGTGACATAACTTGTTTTCTGGGGGATGATGCAGCTTGTGGTGTAACCACAGCAGCCGGAGCTGATGATGCCGACTGTCCGCCCGCACACAAACGGCATAGATAGCCCAATTTTCCCACAGCCGCCTTTTCCCTCCCTGAGGATATAACGTCTTGTGATCTGACACATGTTTCTAATAGGAAAGTACATGTTTGTTCAGGGGATCTCCGGCACTCCCATAGAGCTGAATGAAGAGGCAGCGGGGAGCCGGGGACCCCTTTAATGCCCGATATGTTGTTCATAAAGCTATAATATATATTAGGGTTGTAGAGTCCCGGCCTCGTAGTATAACTGAACCCCCAGCAGGTATGTGATGACTCTTTTACTAGTGAGTGTGGGGAGTGCACATATGATTTGTTGCACTGGTGGAGGGGGGCTCCACCTTAAAGGGGTCCTCTCACTTCAGAAAATGGCATTTATCAAGTAGAGAAGGTTAATAAAAAGCACTTACTAATGTATTGTGATTCTCCATATTGGTTCCTTTGCTGGCTGGATTCGTTTTTCCATCACATTATACACCGCTTGTTTCCTGCGGTTACGGCCACCGCTGCAGCGCAGATACAAGGTGGCCAGAACGGGAGCTGATGCGCCTCTGTGCTTATGCACGCTGACCACCAGAGAGGCACGGCCACCGCTGATGGATTGCAGGGTGGTTGCAACTCCAGGAAACAAGCAATATATAATAAGATGGGAAACATTGCTTGAACCCTTTGAGCTTTGCTTTGACCCTGGGTTCACACCTGAGCGTTCGCGATGGAGCGCTCTGTATGCGCGATTGTACCGGCGTTTGCAATCGCGCATACAGAGACAAGCAAACGCCCATTGTCGCGCGTTCCCGAAAGTCTATGTATGGGAACGCGCGACAAAACGCCCCAAAGAAGCTCATGTACTTCTTGGGGCGTCGGGCGTTTTACAGCGCGATCGTACGTGCTGTAAAACGCCCAGGTGAGAACCATTCCCATAGGGAAGCATTGGTTTCTCCTTGTTGAGCGTTTTACAGCGTGTAGGAACGCGCTGTAAAACGCTCAGGTGTGAACCCAGGGTAACTCTTCTAACAGGACCCATTGCCTGGACTTTTCGAGCAGGACCCATTGCTTTGACTCTTCTAACAGGACCCATTGCCTGGACCCTTCTAATGGGGGTCAGCTTACTATCACATCTGTATCAGAGGGCTTTGTCCAAACCAGAAACGGCTTTTAGCTACAAACCCTGATCTTTGTCTCTGCCTGGAAGTGCATCAGTCCCTGGGAACATCTGTGGCCCTGACACATTATTACTTTGTTTATTTGTCAGAAACCCAGGAAGAAGAAAAAACGCCAACTCGGGTATTTACCCAGTGACACGACCCAGGAGCGCAGCGCAGCACCTGGCTCATAGAGACGATTCCTGCAGACTCAACATAAGAACGACATAAAAAATATAAACCGCCACTTGTGTCATAAAACATTACACCGAGCTGTAGAGAAATATACATGGACTGCAGCACGTCAGACATTTACAGTTGCAAGAAAAAGTATGTGAACCCTTTGGAATGATCTGGATTTTTGAACAAATTGGTCATAAAATGTGATCTGATCTTCATCTAAGTCACAACAATAGACAATCACAGTCTGCTTAACCTAATAACACACAAAGAGTTAAATGTTACCATGTTTTTATTGAACACACCATGTAAACATTCACAGTGCAGGTGGAAAAAGTATGTGAACCCTTAACTTCCACCAAACGTTTCCTGCAGTTGCAGATCAGACGTGCACAACGGTCAGGAGTAATTCTTGACCATTCCTCTTTACAGAACTGTTTCAGTTCAGCAATATTCTTGGGATGTCTGGTGTGAATCGCTTTCTTGAGGTCATGCCACAGCATCTCCATCGGGTTGAGGTCAGGACTCTGACTGGGCCGCTCCAGAAGGCCTATTTTCTTCTGTTTAAGCCATTCTGTTGTTGATTTACGTCTATGCTTTGGGTTGTTGTCCTGTTGCAGCACCCATCTTCTGTGGAGCTTCAGCTGGTGGACAGATGGCTTTAAGTTCTGCTGCAAAATGTCTTGATAAACTTGGGAATTCACTTTTCCTTCGATGATGGCAATCCGTCCAGGCCCTGACGCAGCAAAGCAGCCCCGAACCATGAAGCCCCCACCACCATACTTCACAGTTGGGATGAGGTTTTGAGGTTGGTGCGCTGTGCCTCTTTTTCTCCACACATAGTGTTGTGTGTTTCTTCCAAACAACTCAACTTTGGTGTCATCTGTCCACAGAATATTTTGCCAGTATTGCTGTGGGACATCCAGGTGCTCTTGTGCAAACTGTAAACGTGCAGCAATGTTTTTTTTGGACAGCAGTGGCTTCCTCTGTGGTATCCTCCCATGAAATCCATTCTTGTTTAGTGTTTTACGTATCGTAGATTCGCTAACAGGGATGTTAGCATATGCCAGAGACTTCTGTAAGTCTTTAGCTGACACTCTAGGATTCTTCTTCACCTCATTGAGCAGTCTGCGCTGTGCTCTTGCAGTCATCTTTACAGGACGGCCACTCCTAGGGAGAGTAGCAGCAGTGCTGAACTTTTCCCATGTATAGACAATTTGTCTTACCGTGGACGGATCAGCAAGGCTTTTGGAGATACTTTTATAACCCTTCCCAGCTTTATGCAAGTCAACAATTCTTAATCGTAGGTCTTCTGAGAGCTCTTTTGTGCGAGGCATCATTCACATCAGGCAATGCTCCTTGTGAAAAGCAAACCCAGAACTGGTGTGTTTTTTATAGGGCAGCTGTAACCAACACCTCCAATCTCATCTCATTGATTGGACTCCAGTTGGCTGACACCTCACTCCAATTAGCTCTTGGAGATGTCATTAGTCTAGGGGTTCACATACTTTTCCCACCTGCACTGTGAATGTTTACATGGTGTGTTCAATAAAAACATGGTAACATTTAACTCTTTGTGTGTTATTAGGTTAAGCCGACTGTGATTGTCTATTGTTGTGACTTAGATGAAGATCAGATCACATTTTATGACCAATATGTGCAGAAATCCATATCATTCCAAAGGGTTCACATACTTTTTCTTGCAACTGTATGTAGCGGAATGTGAGGGCCAATTTACACCCATTGCCTACATAGCTGATATCATTTCAGATCTGATAAGAGGCCTCCAGGGAAAGCATCATCAAGGATCCTTCTTTTGGCAAGAGGAAATACCGCCGACAGGTGAGAGATGAAAATGGACAGTTCGGTTTATAGTCATTCTTTATTATATTGTACTGTATGATAGCTAAAGCCACAGAGTGCAAATAACAGTGCCATACTGTGCCGAAATAATACTAACATATAGTGTGCAGATAATACCATAGCCATAGAGTGTGCAAATAACAGCCTTTGCCATACTGTGCCGAAATAATACTAACATATACTGTGCAGATAATAACACCGTAGCCATAGAGTGTGCAAATAACTGTGCCATACTGTGCCAAAATAATACTAACATATACTGCGCGGATAATACCACCACAGCAATACCACCATATAGTGGCCAAAACAATTCTACCATACAGTATTAGACCCATATTCACAGGGTAGGGTATAAGTGTGTAATCGGCTGGGGTACAACCACTGTGGCCCCCACCAATTACGAGATTGGGGCCCCCGTGTTCCACTATTTGAATAGAGTGCGCGCTGATGCTCCATTCAGCTCTATCTGTCAGAGATAGCCCAGCGCTTGCGCTCTGCTTTCTCCGGCAGCCCCATAGAGTTGAATGGGACGCACGCGATCGGACTCCTGCCCAATCTTGTGACTAGGGAATATGTTGTTGTGATAGGACAACCCCTTTAAGGGTCCATTCACACAACCGCAAAATGGGTCCGCATCCGTTCTGCAATTTTGCGGAACGGGTGCAGACCCAGTCATTTTCAATGGGGCCGGAATGTGCTGTCTGCATCTGCATTTGCGGATCCGCACTTCAGCATCCGTGCTTCCGTTTCCGCAAAAAAATAGAACATGTCCTATTCTTGTCCGCAATTGCGGACAAGATTAGGCATTTTCTATTATAGTGCCGGCGATGTGCGGTCCGCAAATTGCGGAATGCACATTGCCAGTGTCCGTTTCTTGCGGATCCGCAGAACACTTACGGACGTGTGAATGGACCCTTAGACTTCCTCTTACAAGATCATTTTCATGTACTCAGTACCACTCCTGACCACTAGGTGGCATGTAGATGTTTTTTGTATAAACCCTCTTTTCAGACTGCGTTGTTTGGTAATCGCTCTAAGGCAGTATACATATATACCGTCCCCTTAACTACCAGAACACGGCGTAATAACACAAGTCTGATATTTCTCCTTTCATGGTTCAGATTCTGTCGCCGCTTGCTCTGGGAATCTTGTGTTCTTCCCTCTTGTTTTCCCTCCAGTTCTAACATTTGGCAGGCAGAGGTCTATTTTCTGAGCAGCTGCATATGGCGAAAAGAAAATGCGCAAATGTTTTAGTCTAAATGTCCCTTTTATTTTCTAAATATTCAGTGTTGTCACAACTACTGAAGCCCTTAAAGGGGTTGTCATAAAAAAAATAAGTCCTACTCCTCCATTGAAGAAAGCAGCTGCAAGGAGCACAACGCCTTCTAGAGGATCCGATATGTCAGTACATTATATGGAAGGCTCATTGAGCACCATATAATGCTTTATTTTCTGTGTGGCGGCGCTGCAGGCGCCATGATGATTACCACTAAATGTTGGGGAGAGTTTACAGCACTGGTTTCAGTAATCATGTATACAGTCTGGTGGGGGCAGGGACGATAGACACATTCCCATCATGCTTCAGCAAGCAGCACACATGTCATAGATCCGCTACCTCCGCCAATCTAGCTGTTCAGGAACTACAACTCCCAGAATGCTTCATTCACTTCTATGGCAGTTAGAACAGCTGAGCATGTTTGCATGCTGGGAGTTGTAGTTAGTTTCACAGCAGCTAGAGTGCCAAAGGTTGCCTATCTCTGTCATAGTCCTTTGAACCTGGATGGAGATTCTGTGACCATTTTTGCCCTATAATGAACAATGCACTTTGTATTATCTGCCAAGATAGTGAAGGAAGGGAAATCACAACTGCTCTGAGGACATGTTTGGACTATTATTCCTACTATAATACTGCTCCTATGTACAAGAATATAACTACTATAATACTGCCCCTATGTACAAGAATATAACTACTATAATACTGCTCCTATGTACAAGAATATAAATACTATAATACTGCTCCTATGTACAAGAATATAACCACTATAATACTGCTCCTATGTACAAGAATATAACTACTATAATACTGCTCCTATGTACAAGAATATAAATACTATAATACTGCTCCTATGTACAAGAATATAACCACTATAATACTGCTCCTATGTACAAGAATATAACTACTATAATACTGCTCCTATGTACAAGAATATAACTACTATAATACTGCTCCTATGTACAAGAATATAACTACTATAATACTGCCTCCTATGTACAAGTATATAACCACTATAATACTGCCCCTATGTACAAGAATATAACTGCTATAATACTGCTCCTATGTACAAGAATATAACTACTATAATACTGCCTCTATGTACAAGAATATAACTACTATAATACTGCTCCTATGTACAAGAATATAACTACTATAATACTGCTCCTGTGTACAAGAATATAACTACTATAATACAGCTCCTATGTACAAGAATATAACTACTATAATACTGCCTCTATGTACAAGAATATAACTACTATAATACTGCCTCTATGTACAAGAATATAACTACTATAATACTGCTCCTATGTACAAGGATATAACTACTATAATACTGCTCCTATGTACAAGAATATAACTACTATAATACTGCCTCCTATGTACAAGAATATAACTACTATAATACTGCTCCTATGTACAAGACTATAACTACTATACAACGATGTTGCTCACAGCGGCTAGGTTGCTCATACCCTTTTTGTGGAAGAACGATTCCCCGCCGACTGCCCTTATGTGGTCTGAGAAGGTAGATCAGATCTACCGTTTCGAGGAACTAGCCCATTGGGAAAATAATTCACGCTCTCGATTTTTAAAATTGTGGACTCCGTGGAAAGTCTATAGGAATTTTACTTGATTGAGCAGAAGTATACTTCTTCCCTGTTTCCCTTTCCTCCCTTTTCCCCTGTCTTCCCTCCCCCCCCCCCCCCCTTTTTGTTCTTTTTCTTTGATTTCATTATATGATGAATGTCAATGACAGCTTGTATGGTTTATACTTGACATGTATGCTGGATAACTATCTTGTACCATATTGCCATCATTGTAATGTCATGTGTGGGCCGTGGCCTTGATTTTTCTTTCAATAAAAAGAAATATGGTTAAGAATATAACTACTATAATACTGCCTCCTATGTACAAAAATATAACTACTATAATACTGCTCCTATCTGCAAGAATATAACTACTATAATACTGCCTCCTATGTACAAGAATATAACTACTATAATACTGCCTCCTATGTACAAGAATATAACTGCTATAATACTGCTCCTATGTACAAGAATATAACTACTATAATACCGCTCCTATGTACAAGAATATAACTACTATAATACTGACTCCTATGTACAAGAATATAACTACTATAATACTGACTCCTATGTACAAGAATATATCTACTATAATACTGCCCCTATGTACAAGAATATAACTACTATAATACTGCCCCTATGTACAAGAATATAACTACTATAATACTGCTCCTATGTACAAGAATATAACTACTATAATACTGCCCCTATGTACAAGAATATAACTACTATAATACTGCTCCTATGTACAAGAATATAACTACTATAATACTGCTCCTATGTACAAGAATATAACTACTATAATACTGCCTCCTATGTACAAGAATATAACTGCTATAATACTGCCCCTATGTACAAGAATATAACTACTATAATACTGCCTCCTATGTACAAGAATATAACTACTATAATACTGACTCCTATGTACAAGAATATAACTACTATAATACTGCTTCTATGTGCAAGAATATAACTACTATAATACTGCTCCTATGTACAAGAATATAACTACTATAATACTGCTCCTATGTACAAGAATATAACTACTATAATACTGCTCCTAGGTATGAGAATATAACTACTATATAATACTGCTCCTAGGTAAAGGCTATAACTGCTGTATGCATAGATGTGAATAGGCTGAACAGTGTACCTTTAGGGGTGTGATATGCAGAGGACAGGTGCGTTCCTGGAATCGGTGTCTTATTCTGTATAGCACAGAGGACGTCATTGTGGTGACCCGGGCTGTATTTGCGTGACTGTAGTAATCCTCTGATGTATAATAACACCGTCCTCTGTGTGCTTACAGTATAGGGACGGGGACACATCAACATGTCAGTGTGTCTTTCCCAGCAGAGTGAATTCAGCGTGATTTTCATGTCCTGTAGCTATAAATATCTCCTCTTCTATGTCATGTTTTCCCTATGTGGCGGTAGTATGGCTACACCTGTGAACGCAATGTCGGATGGTTTTAAAGGCATTTTCTTGGCACAGACCCATAGGGCTCAGTCACCCCTTTTAACGCCCTGAAACTTTTTTTGTTTTGTTTACACTGCAGAGGTAAGTCTCCATGATTCTGTGCAAATGTAGACCTACTCTGTGTCTACTACTGCTGTGTAGAGCTGTGCGTCTCCATGGTTACAGACTACAAACAGACTGCTGTGTAGAGCTGTGCGTCTCCATGGTTACAGACTACAAACAGACTGCTGTGTAGAGCTGTGCGTCTCCATGGTTACAGACTACAAACAGACTGCTGTGTAGAGCTGTGCGTCTCCATGGTTACAGACTACAAACAGACTGCTGTGTAGAGCTGTGCGTCTCCATGGTTACAGACTACAAACAGACTGCTGTGTAGAGCTGTGCGTCTCCATGGTTACAGACTACAAACAGACTGCTGTGTAGTCTGTTCCTGCAGTCATACTGTCTTCCATCTGATGTGGCCATTGTCATACATGGACAGACCCGGTCAGGCAGAGTGAGAACTGCTGTTTCATATGGTCTATCTGTCTGGGATTCCAAGCGGGGTTCCCCCTACTATGGCATTAATATACCCCAGCAGATTATATGCAGAGGTGCACCACCAATGAGGCCAGGTGAGCACCAGGTGGGGGCAAGAGGGGGCAGCAGAAGGGCCATGGGCCATGAGCGCTTTCATTGTGGCAAAGGGGTTAAATTAAGAAATTGGCATTGGGAAGGGGGGGGGGGGCGCCGTTTCAGTTTTCGCCTCAGGCAGCAGAAAGGCTAGGCGCACCTCTGATTATATGGACAACCCCTTTAAGGGTACGATGCTGTTTGGCCTCTTCCAAGTATTTTGTTGTTTACCATAAATTATCAGCATAGAAATTTTTCCGTAATCTCAGCGAGAGCTGATTATCTGTGTCTAGCAACCCTCGGACCGTCCGGGGTACAGGAGAATTTGGCGCGGTTATTGCCGTGTCATGCACCGTTGCATGGGTGCGTGCAATCACGTTCCTGGGGAGTGATCTCAGGGTTGATTGCTCTGCACCTGAGGGATTCTAGGAAAACAGCGTCACGCCTGGAGAAGAACGCTGACCGTGCACCTCCCGTAAACTCCAGACCCAGAACAGCCAAGGTCTCCTGTACGTTGTATCTGTTCTGTGCCGGGTTCAATGCGACCAGTCAGCACCGTGACCCTGCCCTGGACTGTGGCCTAGTAGGACAAATCATCGTGAGGAAAGTCCACAATAATATCTGGTCACCAGAGGAGCTTACAATCTAATTTCCCTAGATCAGATACTATGACCAGCTTTATCAGAAGCCAATTGACCTTTTTACGGAAACTACATGTAGAAGTTCTTGGTTGGACTTAGACCCCAATAACACAAAGTGTCTATGTTTCCCTGTTCTCCATCACTTTGTGCTTACAGTTACTATGTAGACCTTTCTGTCTCCATGGTTACAGACTACAAACAAACCCCGTGTAGTCTGATCCTGCAGTCATACTCTCTTTCCTCTGCCTCTCATTACTGTATATACCTTTTTTCTGTTATGTTTCCTGTGTAGAACAAAATTCTATTGCCTCTAGCCTGCCTGCTGACGGTCTCCTCAATGTGGAATAGTAAATAGATTATGAGGATAACCCACCTCAACCATACAGTAAGTCATGTGGCTATCACCTATCTGGTGTAATGTCCTGCTCACATGACTGGTGGTCACGGACAGCAGAGGTCCCCCTTTTGTGTGGGTCCCCTGCTCCCCAGGAGCTGATTTACTAAGGTGCTCCATCCCTCTCCCCAGGAGAACCCTTACCAAGGTGCCAGTTTATTTTACGTGTCCAGTATTAACCCCTTTGACCTTGACCTCACTTGGTTTAGTTCCCCGGCCATTCCCATGTTGCTCCAGTCTAACCAGTTGTCGGAGGCTCATTATTCCAGTACTTGGGACGGATTTATATGAAATTTCTTTCTCCTTTATCCCTTCAATCTAGGCAAAGCAGCCGCCCCTTGAACGTCACTTAAATGCTACATGCGATCAGTGTGATCGTCCTACTTTGATCACAAAGAGGTGGGGCTACTCAGGAGGCGGGGTTATGTTAATAAACACACCCTTATATGGTCATGGCATCCTCTCAAGCAGGCTGGTCAGGCACTTGACTCTCAATAACCATGAAGGTGGCCTGTGCCCCCTGGAGATGACCATGCAATTTCTACAGCAAAGCTTTTTAACCTCCGCTTACGTTATTTATTTTTCACATTTTTAATTTTTTGGGTGGGGGGTGAGATTAATTCACAGCTCAGGATCTCCGTGCTAGTACATAGAAATTAAGGGAACAGATGGCAGCTGATTCAGAGGCACAAAAAACATTGCACGGTGGCCTCATATCACACATGACAAATCCATAATCCAGCGCTGCTCCTCCGCCCCCGGCTCGGTCTTGTGGAGTCCGCAGACCACGGCAGCTGCCTGGGTAATGAGGCTTGCAATGGCATTATCACAGTCACTGGTTATTACTCTGTGTAAACCGCTCCGAGATGGAAGTGCCCATCCTTCACCCTCTAAGTGTTGGAGGACCTTCTAAACACCTCCGCGAAGGTCTTCTGAAATACACAAGATGTCTTGAAGGAGAATGCCAAGGAGCCTGAAGATAAAGCGGCCAGAGTAAAGAAAGAGGCAGAACCTTCTGTTTACCAACCTGCACCATTTACATCTCAACCATGGGTCTGGTCAACTCGCCGGGCCATCGGCCCACCTGAGACTGTGGAGCAGGAAGCCACCGCTCCACTACCGGTTGCATTTGGAGGTCTTGACACTTGAGGCACTAGTGCCCATCCAGTGACCCGTGAACTATTTGTCTGCCCCTGTATGCCCAGGCCCACCAGAGGGTTTACCATTGACCTCTTCACTACCCTAGACCACCAAGGACTTCACCATTAAACTCGTCACTATTTAGGCATTGAATGGCGGTACTGCGTAGGGACTACATAGCAGTCGGCACTGTATGATAGTATTAATTTAGTACTTATGTATAGATTGTATTGAGGTTATTACTTAGACACCAAATAACAGTACTCTGTAGATAATACATGGTAGTGTTATGTGAGTAGTGTATGGTGGTGTTGTTTGGGTACTTATCTAGGTATTGTATGGTGGTATTATTTATGCATTCTATGTAGCAAATACATGACAGTGTTTTGTGGGCACTATATGGTAGTATTGTTTGGGCATTTATCTAAGGACTGTATGACAATGTTTTTTAGGCATCGACTGGCAGTACTGTGTAGGAAATACAGGGCAGTGTTATGTGGCGCTTTATGGGGTAGTATTGTTTAGGTACGTATCTAGGGACAGCGACAGTATTTTTTAGACCTTGACTGGTAGTACTGTACAAAAAATACATGGCAGTGTTATGTGCACCCTAAATGGTAGTATCGTACTTATGGGTACTTATCTAGGGAGACTGTACATCGGTATTTAGGCATTAAATGGCAGTACTGTGTAGAAAATACATGACAGTGTAATGTGGCACCATATGGTAGTATTGTTTGGGAATTTATGTAGGGATTGTATGGTGGCACTATTTGGGCACTGAATGACAGAACTGTGTAGGAAATATATAGCAGTATTGTGGGGACGATATGGTTGTATTGATTGCGTACTTATTTAAGAATTGTAGGACGATATTATTTGGGCACTGAATGGCAGTACTGTGCAAGAAATATATGGCAGTGTTGTGTGGACACTATATGGTAGTATTGTTAGGTACTCATGTAAGGATTGTATGGCTGTATTTTTTGGACACTGAATATCAGTACAGTAAAGGAAATATATAGTAGTGTTGTGTGGGTATTATCTGGTAGTATTGTTTAGATACTTATGTAGAGATTCTATTGCGGTATTAGTTGTGCATTGAATGACAGTACTGTGTAACAAATATACGGTAGTGTCATGTGGGAACTATATGGTAGTACTGTTTGGGTACTTTATGTAGGGATTGTATGGTGGCAGTGTCATGTGGGTATTACCGGTATATGGCAGTATTTTTTAGGTACTTATGTAGGGATTGCATGACGGTACTATTTGGACGATGAGTGGCAGTAAGGTGTAGAAAATACATCGTAGAGTAGTATTGATTGGGTACTTATGTAGGGAGTGTATGGCGGTACTATCTGGACACAGAATGGCGGTATTATGATATACAGAAACATCTGGGTAAAGGTACATATGCATGTATGTTTTGACATTCTGAGAATAACTACATAAAGCTGAGAGGCGGGAGCCATATTTCTCCTTGGCGTGGAAGCTGCTCCTCACCACTGAATCCATGGACCTTATCGCCACAAATCGCATTAATGGTACCAGTAACAAATGGCACAAGTGTCTTGTGTTTTGTGTGTTTTTTAACAATTCCATGAACTCCCATAATTCTTTGCGGGTTACTCAACTTGTAAAAAAAAAATCTCTTAATGTCCGTGAAATCCCGTTCATACAACATCAGCAGAACGAGGGGGTCTTGGCGGTCCATCTGTGCCAGCTCACATACATAAAACACCGCTATCAAGCTTCTCAGGTCAGTAACATCACAGAGGTACGAGGCACAAGGTGCCTCATTCCATTTTCCTGTCATTAACTTCCAGAGAATTGCATTTCCACAGTTTCAGTCCACCAAAGGATGGGTGTAGTCTGCAGCCGAGTCTTGACACTCCACAGGGCTCGTTCAGTAGTGGTTTTTCCACCTTTGGACCCCATAAGCGTGCCAATCCCGCGTCTACATCAAACTGGCAGAACAGACGAGGCTCAGACGTAGCTCATCCAGTCCTAAAGCTCCATCTTTTAGGCTTTACGGAAAATCCTTCCGGGTTTGCGGGAGTCCCTTCCTCGGTCCCTCCTGATGGTGCTCATGGTCAGGGGCGAGAGTCTCATGCGTGACGAGGATCTGGTGTAGCTGCGGGGAGAATGAGAATGCAGGGTTAATTTCAGTACAGGATTACACTTATAGGGTCCTGGAGCTGACAACCAAATTGTAAGATCTGGGAGGAACCTACAGCACCTGTGAAAGGGGCACAGATCACACCCTCACAATGTATCGTTAAATGACCATAAGCTGGAGCTGGATGAAGCCCCATGATCGCAATTATTGACTCTAGGTGAAGCCCCATGTTAGCTGTGAAGACTCATGATCGCTTTATTGACCCAACGTGAAGCCCAATGAATCATTATGGTTGACCCTGGGTGAAGCCCCATGATTTCTATGATTGATTCTGGGTGAGGCCCCATGATTGCGAATCGCAATTTGTTATGATTGACCCTGGCTGAAGACCCCTGAATTATTATGATTGACCCTGGCTGAAGACCCATGATTGCTATGACTGACCCTGGCTGAAGACCCATGATTGCTATGACTGACCCTGGCTGAAGCCCCATGATTGCTATGATTGACCCTAGGTGAAGCCCCATGATTGCTATGATTGATCCTGGATGAAGCCCCATGATTGCTATGATTGATCCTGGCTGAAGCCCCATGATTGATCCTGGCTGAAGCCCCATGATTGATCCTGGCTGAAGCCCCATGATTGCTATGATTGATCCTGGCTGAAGCCCCATGATTGCTATGACTGACCCTGGTTTAAGCCCATGATTGCTATGATTGACCCTAGGTAATGCCCCATGATTGCTATGATTGACCCTGGCTTAAGCCCCATGATTGCTATGATTGACCCTAGGTGAAGCCCCATGATTGCTATAATTGATCCTGGCTGAAGCCCCATGATTTCCATGATTGATCCTGGCTGAAGCCCCATGATTTCCATGATTGATCCTGGCTGAAGCCCCATGATTGCTATGACTGACCCTGGCTTAAGCCCCATGATTGCTATGATTGACCCTAGGTGAAGCCCCATGATTGCTATAATTGATCTTGGCTGAAGCCCCATGATTTCCATGATTGATCCTGGCTGAAGCCCCATGATTGCTATGATTGACCCTGGCTGAAGCCCCATGATTGCTATGACTGATCCTGGCTGAAGACCCATGATTGCTATGATTGACCCTGGCTGAAGCCCCATGATTTCCATGACTGATCCTGGCTGAAGACCCATGATTGCTATGATTGACCCTGGCTGAAGCCCCATGATTGCTATGACTGATCCTGGCTGAAGACCCATGATTGCTATGATTGACCCTGGCTGAAGCCCCATGATTGCTATGATTGACCCTAGCTGAAGCCCCATGATTGCTATTATTGACCCTAGGTGAAGCCCCATGATTGCTATTATTGACCCTAGGTGAAGCCCCATGATTGCCATGATTGATCCTGGCTGAAGCCCCATGATTGCTATGATTGATCCTGGCTGAAGCCCCATGATTGCTATGACTGACCCTAGGTGAAGCCCCATGATTGCTATTACTGACCCTGGCTGAAGCCCTACGATTGCTATGGTTGACCCTGAGGGTACCCCCTAAGGTTTTTCTGATTGCAGCTTTGCAAATAAAAATGGTTACCCGCCCCTAGTACAGACCCTCAACCCGTCATACCAGCATGGCATCCCTGAAGGGGCAATCAATCAAGACGGACAGTGGCGCAGTCAGGTGAACATAACCCAACATGACCGATTAGATCAACTAATAAAAGCCTGATCAGCAGACATGGCACCGGGGCGGTCGCCAGCTTCCTGCCTTGTGTTGAGCTCGTTCCTCCTTCTAATATGGCAGGATGCAGACGGCAGCCTGTAAGACACGTGCACGTCCCGGGTGCCTCCTGGCTGGTAACAAAATGACACCCGAGATGTCAAACATTGAAAAGAACTGAGCCAACCATTAATAGAGAAGGCATCCTAATCCCAAGAACGGGGTTAATCTATAATCCAGAGATTCCAGGTCCGATATTCTGTTCACGTGTCACTACTTATTTTAAAGGGGGCTTCCAAGGAAAGCAGCAGGCCAAGAGCCCACATTGGAATGGCAGCAGCGGTGGATGGGTGAGGGTTAGTATGGGTCATTTGTAACCCTTTATGGTCTTTTTTTTTTTTAAACGCCTGATATCCCCCAAAAAAACTTTAACCAAAAATGGGGCAAATATTAAAGACATTTCACCCTAAAATGAAGACCTTCACCAGTAAAATAGTCCTCGAGTCGTCCTCGTTCGGCCAAGTGTTATACAATAAATATGTCCGCCAACCGAGGTAGTCACCCGACTTTACTAGAGTCCTAATCCTAGTGAGAAGACCAGGATTAGGAAAACCTGACAACCCCAGCGATGGCGGCCCTATTGGTTGTCACCCAGCAGATATAACTCCCCTTTTATACTTTAGCGCTGCGTTTGGCGGAGTTCTTTACTTCCTTATGGAATTCCGGACACCCAGACTCCAGGCCAGCAACAGGAGCGTGGGAACAGGGTTGTCGGACCTCAGCTTGCATTCTGGAGTCTGACAACCCCTTTTACAAAGTCTTGCTGAAGGGGGAAAACCAACTGGAGCTGAGGATTCTAGCTAATAAAACTTATGGGCTGAGAAAACACAGTCATAGTAGCAGATGGAGACCCCCTTTAATTTTTGTTTCCATCGGGCAAGAATCACGAGATTCTCGTAGCTGATTGAGGCAAACACTGCTCGTATTGTCTGAGAAAATGTGCAGGATTTTCAGATAAATCCTAAGACCCCCGACGTATTTACACCGTACAGGAAATTTCCGGAACCGACGGCGTGTAATCCTACATCAATGGAGGCTTTTTCATGTTCATGGTCTCCCCCTTCTATGACCCAAATCACATGGCTGGCTGTCTGCCGGGGCACCACCCTATCCCTCCGGCCATGGCAGCGTGGATCATTAGCACCCCTTCTTGACCTGTAGGGACGCCTCCGCTTCTAGGACTGTCCGTGGGCAGCTGCCGCCCTGTAGCACTGGATGTAGACTGCTCTTAGCTGGGTAATGTCATCTATGGGACCACATCTACCTCCCGAACCCCCGTCCAATCTGATGCATGGAGAGGTGGTCGGGATTATGGAAGTGAATGGGAACAGCTCACCTGTTGTTGTAGTCCCGACCACCTCTCCATTCAGCAGGCAGGACGGGGGTCAGGGGACCCTCTATTCTGGACCTGCATCTCCAGTGGATATGGATGACGCTTCATTAAGCGGAAGGCGCTGTCTCTCTTTAAATAGAGGCTGCAAAGAAAAGGGTTAATAATGTATGGGCACGGCATCATGTCTATCTGAGCCGCGGAGAACTGATATATAATCCCCAGGGATTTACTGCAGATCCTCGGCACGCCCGGAGCGTCTCCTTCTCCAGCGAGGGCACCCTGCGCGCCCACCTACAATGGCCGCGCGCCTTCCTGAGATCTATGGAAAACGCTGGCGGCAAGCACGTGGGAATCTGCAAGCCCCATTCCCATGGAAATGACTGCAACCAAATCTGCCCCGTGTGAATTTATCCTTCTAGGGACGTATTAGGAAATTGCTCTACGTGCGATTTCCCTGGAATGTAACACCTGTGCACCATCTGCACCTCCTCGGGAATAACCGACTTGCCCTAATGCATAGAAGCCAGTGGGTGCATGCCAACAGTATGGCGTTACCTACGATAGAGCAACCAGTGGATGCCCTGACGTTATTGCAAACCCATCAAGGGGGTCGTTGACCGTCAGCCCCTCCGCTGATAAGGTGGTCTCCCCTTCTATGGCACATATAGCAATGTGAATTCCTGCATCATGGAGGGGGTCTCACCTGGAGGACCACACAGGTCCGGGCTTCTTCTTGGGTTTGCACGCCAGCTTCTTATACTCCATCCAGCCGCTGACCAGCTCCTGCAGGATGACCATGTAGAGGAGGAAGATGAGGATCTTGGGGTCGATCTGCGGAAGCTCGGACTCCAGCTCCCCTGGCATGGCAGACAATGGAGAGGTGGATGAGGAGGCTGCTATGTACAGGAGATGGATGCATGAATGATGCAGAGCCCTGCGGGGGGTGGAGGAGGGAGGGGGACGCACCAGCCAGCTCGGATGTATTTAACACAGAAGCTGCATCTGTCCCCTGTATCTTCAGAGCATTGTCACTGGGTATAATTAGGCTGCTTCCACCCCCCGTCCCTATCATGCATGCACCGCTATCAGCCTGGACTCGCCCCTCTGCAGGAATCCACTGTATATGCACGCAGCCATAATATTAAAACCACCGACCGGTGATCATCCAGAGACAATATTGCCTGTCAGTCAGCAAGCGAGCAGTCCGGTCATCTCTGAATACTGCAGGCAGGGCTTGTAGGGTGTTCCCGGCATGTAGTGGTTAGTACCTACCAAAAATGGTCCAAGGAAGGGTAATGACCGGGTCATGGGGGTCCAAGAGTCAGTGATTCAGGTGCGAAGTGAAGGCTGGACCACCTGGTCAGACCCTACAGGAGATCTATTGTAGAGCACATTGCTGACAAGGTTACACCTGGCAATGATAGAAGGGTGTCAGGACACACAGGACATCGCAGCTTGCTGTGTCCCCAGCTGACCCCTGCCCACCACAGAAAGCAATGGACATATGGGCATCAGAACTGGACCAAGGAGCAATGGAAGATGGTGGTCGAGTCTGATGAATCACATTACATCATGTGGATGGTGGGGGTGTGTGTGTGCGTCACTTACCCAGGGAGGAGAGGGCACTAGGGGCACTATGGGACGAAGATGGCCTGGTCTGAGGAATCAGGTTACATCATATGGACGGCCTTGTGCATATGCATTACTTACCTGGGGAAGAGATGGCACCAGGTGCACTATGGGACGAAGATGGCCTGGTCTGAGGAATTATGTTACATCATATGGACGGCCTTGTGCATATGCATTACTTACCTGGGGAAGAGATGCCACCAGGTGCACTATGGGAAGAAGATAGCCTGGTCTGAGGAATCAGGTTACATCATATGGACGGCCTTGTGCATTTGCATTACTTACCTGGGGAAGAGATGCCACCAGGTGCACTATGGGAAGAAGATGGCCTGGTCTGAGGAATCAGGTTACATCATATGGACAGCCTTGTGCATATGCATTACTTACCTGGGGAAGAGATGGCACCAGGTGCACTATGGGAAGAAGATGGCCTGGTCTGAGGATTCATGTAACATCATATGGATGGCCTTGTGCATATGCATTACTTACCTGGGGAAGAGATGGCACCAGGTGCACTATGGGAAGAAGATAGCCTGGTCTGAGGAATCATGTCACATCATATGGACGGCATTGTGCATATGCATTACTTACCTGGGGAAGAGATGGCACCAGGTGCACTATGGGAAGAAGATGGCCTGGTCTGAGGAATCATGTTACTCCATGCGCATGTACAAATTTACCTGGGAAATAGATGTATGATTTGATGGAGGCAGCCTGGTCTGAGGAATCGCATTACATCATGTGGACAGCCAGGTGTGTGTACATCACTTACCTGGGGAGGAGAGAGTACCAGGTGCCATATGGGAAGAAGTTGGCCAGGTCTGAGCAGTCATGTTATATCATGTGTGTGTACGTCACTTACCTGGGGAAGAAATGTACTATTGGATGGAGATGGCCTGGTCTGAGCAATCGTGTTACATCATCTGGACAGTCAGTTGCGTGTACATCACTTACCTGGGGAAGAGATGGCACCAGTTCCACTGGGATGAGGACGGCCTGGTCTGAGTAATCATGTTACATCGTGTGTGCGTACGTCACTTAGCTGGGGAAGAGATGGCACCAGGTGCAGTATGGGAAGAAGTTGGCCAGGTCGGAGCTATCATGTTACATCATGTGGATGGCCGGTGTGGGGAGTTTACTTACCTGGGGTAAAGATGGCACCAGGTGCACTATGGGATGGAGACAGCCATGTCTGAGGAATCGCGTTACATCGTGTGGACAGCTGGCAGAGATGGCACCAGGATGCACCATGGGAAGAAGACAAGCTGGCGGAAGCAGTGTGATGCTCTGGGCAATGTTCTGCTGGAGACCTTAGTACCTGGCACCATGTGGATGTGACACATACCACCGACCTAACCACTGTACAGACAAATACCCCCAACAGTGCCCCCTAATGGCAGGTCCCTCTTTTAGCAGGATTATGCCCCGGCTACACTGCACAAACTGTTCAGGAATTAGGAACATGACACAGAGGAAAACCTTCATGCTTTACACTGCAGGCTGTATCCAGACACATAAAATCATACATTTTTTTTTAAATATTTTATGGTGTGAGCGCTGTTCTGCAGATTATTCAGACCCGAGAGACCATGAGCATGAGAAGTTATCTTGTGCTAGCCCAGAGAACACGCAGGATTTTAACCCTATCCTTGCCCGAGCCCATTTCTTTACAATGAAAAAACTGCAAAAAAAAAAAGCTTGTTCGAGCTGCGTGGCTCCCCCGAGCAGATGATGATGTGTTATGGAGGTTCATAGGCAAGGAAGGGTCACAGGGAGATAAGTGATGGAGACCGACAGTCTCCATGGTAACAGCAGTTGCCAAGACGTAGACGCAGTCACCTCAGACAGCGGCGGGCATGGACCAGCCTGTTAGACAGGATGCACATCATCAGCCTGGCATGTGGGCCCGACATCTGCCGCCGCTGCTCCTCTACATGGCAGATCCCTCAATGTCCACCGCCAGATCCATGTGCTGACCAGTGACCCAAGAGAGGAGGTCGCAGAGCAGATGGAGGAGGGGGATGTGCGGCTTCTGCAAATCCTGCTATATACTGTATACCCCTGTATACACTGTCTCTGCAGTGACTGGTATATACCCCCTGTATACACTGACTCTGTAGTGACTGGTATATACCCCTGTATACACTGACTCTGTAGTGACTGGTATATACCCCCTGTATACACTGACTCTGCAGTGACTGGTATATACTCCCTGTGTACACTGACTCTGTAGTGACTGGTATATACCCCTGTATACACTGACTCTATAGTGACTGGTATATACCCCCTGTATACACTGTCTCTGTAGTGACTGGTATATACCCCCTGTATACACTGTCTCTGCAGTGACTGGTATATACCCCCTGTGTACACTGACTCTGTAGTGACTGGTATATACCCCCTGTGTACACTGACTCTGTAGTGACTGGTATATACCCTCTGTGTACACTGACTCTGTAGTGACTGGTATATACCCCCTGTGTACACTGGTTCTGTAGTGACTGGTATATACCCCCTGTGTACACTGACTCTGTAGTGACTGGTATATACCCCCTGTATACACTGACTCTGTAGTGACTGGTATATCCCCCTGTATACACTGACTCTGTAGTGACTGGTATATACCCCCTGTATACACTGTCTCTGCAGTGACTGGTATATACCCCCTGTGTACACTGACTCTGTAGTGACTGGTATATACCCCCTGTGTACACTGACTCTGTAGTGACTGGTATATACCCCCTGTGTACACTGACTCTGTAGTGACTGGTATATACCCTCTGTGTACACTGACTCTGTAGTGACTGGTATATACCCCCTGTGTACACTGGTTCTGTAGTGACTGGTATATACCCCCTGTGTACACTGACTCTGTAGTGACTGGTATATACCCCCTGTGTACACTGACTCTGTAGTGACTGGTATATACCCCCTGTGTACACTGACTCTGTAGTGACTGGTATATACCCCCTGTATACACTGACTGTAGTGACTGGTATATACCCCTGTATACACTGACTCTGCAGTGACTGGTATATACCCCCTGTATACACTGGTTCTGTAGTGACTGGTA
Source organism: Bufo gargarizans (assembly GCF_014858855.1). NCBI lineage: Eukaryota > Metazoa > Chordata > Amphibia > Anura > Bufonidae > Bufo > Bufo gargarizans. The sequence continues at coordinate 169,280,175 of NC_058081.1, forward strand.
TATACCCCCTGTGTACACTGACTCTGTAGTGACTGGTATATACCCCCTGTGTACAGTGGGTCTGTAGTGACTGGTATATACCCCCTGTGTACACTGACTCTGTAGTGACTGGTATATACCCCCTGTGTACACTGACTCTGTAGTGACTGGTAAATACCCCCTGTATACACTGACTCTGTATTGACTGGTATACACCCCCTATATACACTGGTTCTGTAGTGACTGGTATATACCCTCTGTGTACACTGACTCTGTAGTCACTGGTATATACCCTCTGTGTACACTGACTCTGTAGTGACTGGTATATACCCCCTGTGTACACTGACTCTGTAGTGACTGGTATATACCCCCTGTATACACTGACTCTGTATTGACTGGTATACACCCCCTATATACACTGGTTCTGTAGTGACTGGTATATACCATCTGTGTACACTGACTCTGTAGTCACTGGTATATACCCTCTGTGTACACTGACTCTGTAGTGACTGGTATATACCCCCTGTGTACACTGACTCTGTAGTGACTGGTATATACCCCCTGTGTACACTGACTCTGTAGTGACTGGTATATACCCCCTGTGTACACTGATTCTGTAGTGACTGGTATATACCCCCTGTATACACTGACTGTAGTCACTGGTATATACCCCTGTATACACTGACTCTGCAGTGACTGGTATATACCCCCTGTATACACTGGTTCTGTAGTGACTGGTATATACCCCCTGTGTACACTGACTCTGTAGTGACTGGTATATACCCCCTGTATACACTGACTCTGTAGTGACTGGTATATACCCCTGTATACACTGACTCTGTAGTGACTGGTATATATCCCCTGTATACACTGACTCTGTAGTGACTGGTATATACCCCCTGTATACACTGACTCTGCAGTGACTGGTATATACTCCCTGTGTACACTGACTCTGTAGTGACTGGTATATACCCCTGTATACACTGACTCTATAGTGACTGGTATATACCCCCTGTATACACTGTCTCTGTAGTGACTGGTATATACCCCCTGTATACACTGTCTCTGCAGTGACTGGTATATACCCCCTGTGTACACTGACTCTGTAGTGACTGGTATATACCCCCTGTGTACACTGACTCTGTAGTGACTGGTATATACCCTCTGTGTACACTGACTCTGTAGTGACTGGTATATACCCCCTGTGTACACTGGTTCTGTAGTGACTGGTATATACCCCCTGTGTACACTGACTCTGTAGTGACTGGTATATACCCCCTGTATACACTGACTCTGTAGTGACTGGTATATCCCCCTGTATACACTGACTCTGTAGTGACTGGTATATACCCCCTGTATACACTGTCTCTGCAGTGACTGGTATATACCCCCTGTGTACACTGACTCTGTAGTGACTGGTATATACCCCCTGTGTACACTGACTCTGTAGTGACTGGTATATACCCCCTGTGTACACTGACTCTGTAGTGACTGGTATATACCCTCTGTGTACACTAACTCTGTAGTGACTGGTATATACCCCCTGTGTACACTGGTTCTGTAGTGACTGGTATATACCCCCTGTGTACACTGACTCTGTAGTGACTGGTATATACCCTCTGTGTACACTAACTCTGTAGTGACTGGTATATACCCCCTGTGTACACTGGTTCTGTAGTGACTGGTATATACCCCCTGTGTACACTGGTTCTGTAGTGACTGGTATATACCCCCTGTGTACACTGACTCTGTAGTGACTGGTATATACCCCCTGTGTACACTGACTCTGTAGTGACTGGTATATACCCCCTGTGTACACTGACTCTGTAGTGACTGGTATATACCCCCTGTATACACTGACTGTAGTGACTGGTATATACCCCTGTATACACTGACTCTGCAGTGACTGGTATATACCCCCTGTGTACACTGGTTCTGTAGTGACTGGTATATACCCCCTGTGTACACTGACTCTGTAGTGACTGGTATATACCCCCTGTGTACAGTGGGTCTGTAGTGACTGGTATATACCCCCTGTGTACACTGACTCTGTAGTGACTGGTATATACCCCCTGTGTACACTGACTCTGTAGTGACTGGTAAATACCCCCTGTATACACTGACTCTGTATTGACTGGTATACACCCCCTATATACACTGGTTCTGTAGTGACTGGTATATACCCTCTGTGTACACTGACTCTGTAGTCACTGGTATATACCCTCTGTGTACACTGACTCTGTAGTGACTGGTATATACCCCCTGTGTACACTGACTCTGTAGTGACTGGTATATACCCCCTGTATACACTGACTCTGTATTGACTGGTATACACCCCCTATATACACTGGTTCTGTAGTGACTGGTATATACCATCTGTGTACACTGACTCTGTAGTCACTGGTATATACCCTCTGTGTACACTGACTCTGTAGTGACTGGTATATACCCCCTGTGTACACTGACTCTGTAGTGACTGGTATATACCCCCTGTGTACACTGACTCTGTAGTGACTGGTATATACCCCCTGTGTACACTGATTCTGTAGTGACTGGTATATACCCCCTGTATACACTGACTGTAGTCACTGGTATATACCCCTGTATACACTGACTCTGCAGTGACTGGTATATACCCCCTGTATACACTGGTTCTGTAGTGACTGGTATATACCCCCTGTGTAAACTGACTCTGTAGTGACTGGTATATACCCCCTGTGTACAGTGGGTCTGTAGTGACTGGTATATACCCCCTGTGTACACTGACTCTGTAGTGACTGGTATATACCCCCTGTATACACTGGTTCTGTAGTGACTGGTATATACCCCCTGTGTACACTGACTCTGTAGTGACTGGTATATACCCCCTGTGTACACTGGTTCTGTAGTGACTGGTATATACCCTCTGTGTATACTGACTCTGCAGTGACTGGTATATACCCCCTGTGTACACTGACTCTGAAGTGACTGGTATATACCCCCTGTATACACTGGTTCTGTAGTGACTGGTATATACCCCCTGTGTACACTGACTCTGTAGTGACTGGTATATACCCCTGTGTACACTGTGTCTGTAGTGACTGGTATATACCCCCTGTGTACACTGACTCTGAAGTGACTGGTATATACCCCCTGTATACACTGACTCTGCAGTGACTGGTATATACCCTCTGTGTACACTGACTGTGAAGTGACTGGTATATACCCCCTGTATACACTGGTTCTGTAGTGACTGGTATATACCCCCTGTGTACACTGACTCTGTAGTGACTGGTATATACCCCTGTGTACACTGTGTCTGTAGTGACTGGTATATACCCCCTGTGTACACTGACTCTGTAGTGACTGGTATATACCTCCTGTGTACACTGGTTCTGTAGTGACTGGTATATACCCTCTGTGTATAGTGACTCTGTAGTGACTGGTATATACCCCCTGTATACACTGACTCTGTAGTGACTGGTATATACCCCCTGTATACACTGTCTCTGCAGTGACTGGTATATACCCCCTGTGTACACTGACTCTGTAGTGACTGGTATATACCCCCTGTGTACACTGACTCTGTAGTGACTGGTATATACCCCCTGTGTACACTGACTCTGTAGTGACTGGTATATACCCCCTGTGTACACTGGTTCTGTAGTGACTGGTATATACCCCCTGTGTACACTGGTTCTGTAGTGACTGGTATATACCCCCTGTGTACACTGACTCTGTAGTGACTGGTATATACCCCCTGTGTACACTGACTCTGTAGTGACTGGTATATACCCTCTGTGTATACTGACTCTGTAGTGACTGGTATATACCCTCTGTGTACACTGACTCTGTAGTGACTGGTATATACCCCCTGTGTACACTGGTTCTGTAGTGACTGGTATATACCCCCTGTGTACACTGACTCTGTAGTGACTGGTATATACCCCCTGTATACACTGTCTCTGCAGTGACTGGTATATACCCCCTGTGTACACTGACTCTGTAGTGACTGGTATATACCCCCTGTGTACACTGACTGAAGTGACTGGTATATACCCCCTGTATACACTGACTGTCGTGACTGGTATATACCCCCTGTGTACACTGGCTCTGTAGTGACTGGTATATACACCCCCTATATACACTGACTGTAGTGACTGGTATATACCCCCTTGTGTACACTGACTGTGTAGTGACTGGTATATACCCCTGTATACACTGACTGTAGTGACTGGTATATACCCCCTGTGTACACTGGCTCTGTAGTGACTGGTATATACCCCCTGTGTACACTGACTCTGTAGTGACTGGTATATACCCCCTGTGTTACACTGACTCTGTAGTGACTGGTATATACCCCCTGTGTACACTGACTCTGTAGTGACTGGTATAAACCCTTTGTGTACACTGACTCTGTAGTGACTGGTATATACCCTCTGTGTACACTGACTCTGTAGTGACTGGTATATACCCTCTGTGTACACTGACTCTGTAGTGACTGGTATATACCCTCTGTGTACACTGACTCTGTAGTGACTGGTATATACCCCCTGTGTACACTGACTCTGTAGTGACTGGTATATACCCCCTGTGTACACTGACTCTGTAGTGACTGGTATATACCCCCTGTGTACACTGACTCTGTAGTGACTGGTATATACCCTCTGTGTACACTGACTCTGTAGTGACTGGTATATACCCTCTGTGTACACTGGTTCTGTAGTGACTGGTATATACCCTCTGTGTATACTGACTCTGTAGTGACTGGTATATACCCTCTGTGTACACTGACTCTGTAGTGACTGGTATATACCCTCTGTGTACACTGACTCTGTAGTGACTGGTATATACCCCCCTGTGTACACTGACTCTGTAGTGACTGGTATATACCCTCTGTGTACACTGGTTCTGTAGTGACTGGTATATACCCTCTGTGTACACTGACTCTGTAGTGACTGGTATATACCCCCTGTATACACTGACTCTGTATTGACTGGTATACACCCCTATATACACTGGTTCTGTAGTGACTGGTATATACCCTCTGTGTACACTGACTCTGTAGTCACTGGTATATACCCTCTGTGTACACTGACTCTGTAGTGACTGGTATATACCCCCTGTGTTACACTGACTCTGTAGTGACTGGTGTATATACCCCCTGTGTACACTGACTCTGTAGTGACTGGTATATACCCTCTGTGTACACTGACTCTGTAGTGACTGGTATATACCCTCTGTGTACACTGACTCTGTAGTGACTGGTATATACCCTCTGTGTACACTGACTCTGTAGTGACTGGTATATACCCCCTGTGTACACTGACTCTGTAGTGACTGGTATATACCCTCTGTGTACACTGGTTCTGTAGTGACTGGTATATACCCCCTGTGTACACTGACTCTGTAGTGACTGGTATATACCCCCTGTGTACACTGACTCTGTAGTGACTGGTATATACCCTCTGTGTATACTGACTCTGTAGTGACTGGTATATACCCTCTGTGTACACTGACTCTGTAGTGACTGGTATATACCCCCTGTGTACACTGGTTCTGTAGTGACTGGTATATACCCCCTGTGTACACTGACTCTGTAGTGACTGGTATATACCCCCTGTATACACTGTCTCTGCAGTGACTGGTATATACCCCCTGTGTACACTGACTCTGTAGTGACTGGTATATACCCCCTGTGTACACTGACTGAAGTGACTGGTATATACCCCCTGTATACACTGACTGTCGTGACTGGTATATACCCCCTGTGTACACTGGCTCTGTAGTGACTGGTATATACACCCCCTATATACACTGACTGTAGTGACTGGTATATACCCCCTTGTGTACACTGACTGTGTAGTGACTGGTATATACCCCTGTATACACTGACTGTAGTGACTGGTATATACCCCCTGTGTACACTGGCTCTGTAGTGACTGGTATATACCCCCTGTGTACACTGACTCTGTAGTGACTGGTATATACCCCCTGTGTTACACTGACTCTGTAGTGACTGGTATATACCCCCTGTGTACACTGACTCTGTAGTGACTGGTATAAACCCTTTGTGTACACTGACTCTGTAGTGACTGGTATATACCCTCTGTGTACACTGACTCTGTAGTGACTGGTATATACCCTCTGTGTACACTGACTCTGTAGTGACTGGTATATACCCTCTGTGTACACTGACTCTGTAGTGACTGGTATATACCCCCTGTGTACACTGACTCTGTAGTGACTGGTATATACCCCCTGTGTACACTGACTCTGTAGTGACTGGTATATACCCCCTGTGTACACTGACTCTGTAGTGACTGGTATATACCCTCTGTGTACACTGACTCTGTAGTGACTGGTATATACCCTCTGTGTACACTGGTTCTGTAGTGACTGGTATATACCCTCTGTGTATACTGACTCTGTAGTGACTGGTATATACCCTCTGTGTACACTGACTCTGTAGTGACTGGTATATACCCTCTGTGTACACTGACTCTGTAGTGACTGGTATATACCCCCCTGTGTACACTGACTCTGTAGTGACTGGTATATACCCTCTGTGTACACTGGTTCTGTAGTGACTGGTATATACCCTCTGTGTACACTGACTCTGTAGTGACTGGTATATACCCCCTGTATACACTGACTCTGTATTGACTGGTATACACCCCCTATATACACTGGTTCTGTAGTGACTGGTATATACCCTCTGTGTACACTGACTCTGTAGTCACTGGTATATACCCTCTGTGTACACTGACTCTGTAGTGACTGGTATATACCCCCTGTGTTACACTGACTCTGTAGTGACTGGTGTATATACCCCCTGTGTACACTGACTCTGTAGTGACTGGTATATACCCTCTGTGTACACTGACTCTGTAGTGACTGGTATATACCCTCTGTGTACACTGACTCTGTAGTGACTGGTATATACCCTCTGTGTACACTGACTCTGTAGTGACTGGTATATACCCCCTGTGTACACTGACTCTGTAGTGACTGGTATATACCCTCTGTGTACACTGGTTCTGTAGTGACTGGTATATACCCCCTGTGTACACTGACTCTGTAGTGACTGGTATATACCCTCTGTGTACACTGGTTCTGTAGTGACTGGTATATACCCTCTGTGTACACTGACTCTGTAGTGACTGGTATATACCCCCTGTATACACTGACTCTGTATTGACTGGTATACACCCCCTATGTACACTGGTTCTGTAGTGACTGGTATATACCCTCTGTGTACACTGACTCTGTAGTCACTGGTATATACCCTCTGTGTACACTGACTCTGTAGTGACTGGTATATACCCCCTGTGTACACTGACTCTGTAGTGACTGGTATATACCCCCTGTGTACACTGACTCTGTAGTGACTGGTATATACCCTCTGTGTACACTGACTCTGTAGTGACTGGTATATACCCTCTGTGTACACTGACTCTGTAGTGACTGGTATATACCCCCTGTGTACACTGGTTCTGTAGTGACTGGTATATACCCCCTGTGTACACTGACTCTGTAGTGACTGGTATATACCCCCTGTGTACACTGACTCTGTAGTGACTGGTATATACCCCCTGTGTACACTGACTCTGTAGTGACTGGTATATACCCTCTGTGTACACTGACTCTGTAGTGACTGGTATATACCCTCTGTGTACACTGGTTCTGTAGTGACTGGTATATACCCTCTGTGTATACTGACTCTATAGTGACTGGTATATACCCTCTGTGTACACTGACTCTGTAGTGACTGGTATATACCCCCTGTGTACACTGACTCTGCAGTGACTGGTATATACCCCCTGTGTACACTGTCTCTGCAGTGACTGGTATATACCCCCTGTGTACACTGGTTCTGTAGTGACTGGTATATACCCCCTGTGTACACTGACTTTGTAGTGACTGGTATATACCCCCTGTGTACACTGACTCTGTAGTGACTGGTATATACCCCCTGTGTACACTGACTCTGTAGTGACTGGTATATACCCTCTGTGTATACTGACTCTGTAGTGACTGGTATATACCCTCTGTGTACACTGACTCTGTAGTGACTGGTATATACCCCCTGTGTACACTGGTTCTGTAGTGACTGGTATATACCCCCTGTGTACACTGACTCTGTAGTGACTGGTATATACCCCCTGTGTACACTGTCTCTGCAGTGACTGGTATATACCCCCTGTGTACACTGACTCTGTAGTGACTGGTATATACCCCCTGTGTACACTGACTGAAGTGACTGGTATATACCCCCTGTATACACTGACTGTAGTGACTGGTATATACCCCCTGTGTACACTGGCTCTGTAGTGACTGGTATATACACCCCCTATATACACTGACTGTAGTGACTGGTATATACCCCCTGTGTACACTGACTCTGTAGTGACTGGTATATACCCCTGTATACACTGACTGTAGTGACTGGTATATACCCCCTGTGTACACTGGCTCTGTAGTGACTGGTATATACCCCCTGTGTACACTGACTCTGTAGTGACTGGTATATACCCCCTGTGTTACACTGACTCTGTAGTGACTGGTATATACCCCCTGTGTACACTGACTCTGTAGTGACTGGTATATACCCCCTGTGTACACTGACTCTGTAGTGACTGGTATATACCCTCTGTGTACACGGACTCTGTAGTGACTGGTATATACCCTCTGTGTACACTGACTCTGTAGTGACTGGTATATACCCCCTGTGTACACTGACTCTGTAGTGACTGGTATATACCCCCTGTGTACACTGACTCTGTAGTGACTGGTATATACCCCCTGTGTACACTGACTCTGTAGTGACTGGTATATACCCCCTGTGTACACTGACTCTGTAGTGACTGGTATATACCCCCTGTGTACACTGACTCTGTAGTGACTGGTATATACCCTCTGTGTACACTGGTTCTGTAGTGACTGGTATATACCCCCTGTGTACACTGGTTCTGTAGTGACTGGTATATACCCTCTGTGTACAACACTGACTCTGTAGTGACTGGTATATACCCCCTCCCCCCAGCCTCCCGTGGTGATTAACACAGCAGCTGTCTGTGGTGCTGATCTAAGGATCGATGCGCTCTGCACTCGCAGGCAGATGGTCATACTTGATTTGTTTTGCCTGGTTTCCTGGGGAACGGGAGACGCTGAATGGCTGAATCCCTGCCGGAGAGAAAGGGGAGAACATGGGCGCCCGGGAGCAGCAGAGAAAGGTGCCCGGATATATGTGTATGAGAGTGTATGCTTCTATCTATCTATCTATTATCTCTCTCTCTCTCTCTCTCTCTCTCTCTCTCTCTCTCTACATCTATCTATCTCTATCTTTCTCAATATCTCTCTCTATATACATATATCTCGCTCTATCTCTGTCTCTCTCTTTCTATCTCTCTCTCTCTCTCTCTCTCTCTCTCTCTCTCTCTCTCTCTCTCTCTATACATCTATCTATCTCTATCTTTCTCAATATCTCTCTCTATATACATATATCTCGCTCTATCTCTGTCTCTCTCTTTCTATATCTCTCTCTATCTATCTATATATATATATCTCACTCTCTATCTCTGTCTCTCTCTCTGTCTCTCTCTCTCTCACATATCTCTCTCTCTATATCTCTCTCTCTCTATCTCTCACATATCTCTCTCTATCTCTCTCTCTCACATATCTCTCTATATCTCTCTCTCACATATCTCTCTCTATATCTCTCTCTCTATCACATATCTCTCTCTCTCTCTCTCTCTCTCTCTCTCTCTCTCTCTCTATATCTCTATCTCTATCTCTATCTCTCTCTGTCTGTCTCGCTCTCTCTCACACTCTCTCTCATATACACTGCTGATCTCTTCTGCCCGGTAACTATCTTTCTTGGTATCTTCCAGGCCATGACTGCAGCAGAGAAGATGAAGACCCCTATATTGCTGAGCCCCTCTCCATATAAGAGAAGCGTTACACAGGCAGCCGCCCGCAGGACGCCCCCGAGCAGACATTCGGCGCCTGTATCCGGAGCACGGTAATTATACTGGATGAGTTCTGGAGGGGTAGGTGCCCGGTGGTCCCTCTGTATGTTAGACAGGTAGACTACTGCTTCCCTGCCTCCCCTACTTTCTTTATACAGTTGAATTCCTTTTTTTTTTTTTTTAACAATTCTTTATTGTCATCATGTCAATGCGATACATCAGGTTCACACTTCTTCCAAACAAATGATGAAAACATGACAAACCTACATTTTCTAGTTTCTCACCCCCACCCCTCCTGTACCCCTCTCCCTCCCTCCCTTCTACTGGATGTCCCGGCTACTTCTGAGGAACATTCAAACTTTCAAATTTCCTAGTCGATCCCTCAAGTCTTCTTGGAGATACCACTCTGTATATTTAAAAGGTCCCATTACTGAGGGGTATTCAGCATGTGGAATGTATTGCAGGATAAACCTTTTCCAAGTTTTATATAACTTCTTACCCAGGGTTTCTTTTTTAGCAATAGCATTTTGCCATTCTATCTGAAAAATACGTCTGATCTGGGTTATCAATAGATCCGAACTAGGGACCTCTGCAGTCAACCACTTCGTCAGCAAGCACCTTTTCGCTTCCAACACTACTATATGAGCTAACATCGTCATTTTCTTTTCCTCACTGTTCCCATTGACTTCATCAGTCCCTTTTTCATCTGCCTGAAGCACCACCAGTGCTGGCGTTAGATCTGTGTAGTTACACCCCGTGCGCTCCAATAACTGAGCTACTTGGGTCCAAAAAATACCTATCTTGGGGCATTCCCATAGTCCATGAAGCAGATCAGATTTTGGGACCCCACACTTGGGACAGGCTGTGAGTCTGTCAGGTTTAGCCGCTGATACCGGACAGTCGAACCCATATATGGCACGGTGCGCGATTTTGAACTGTGTTTCTCTCATTTTTTCGTTTGAGACTGCCCTGTAAACAGCTTGAAGTCCCGAGAGAGCCACCTGACCAATATCCCTTATGTTCAGCTGGGTGCCCCATTTTTTGAATAAAGACCCTCTCAGGGATTCCTCCCAAGAATCTCTAAGCGTATTATAGAGCATGGAAATTGAAGTCTTGTTCTTATTGCTTATTAGGGAGTCAAATTTGTTCTTTTGCCATTCCTTAGAAAGGTCCTTTACCAACCCTCTCACATAACTCCTAACCTGCAAATACGGGAATGAATTCGACCCTTGGAGAACCCATCTTTCTTCTACTTCCTTTAACGTCGCCCATCTGGCTTCCTTCTCATGGAAGAGGTCTCCCATCTTAATTATCCCCTTGTTAGCCCATGCTTGAAAAGACCTTTCTGTGTTTCCCGAAATAAAAGCAGGGTGGCCCCTAATGGGTAAGTGTTTAGAGAACTGAAATGATAGGCCGAACAACTTCCTAATGTTCTTCCATGCGATAATCGTGTCCCTCAATATCAATGATTTTCTCGCCACCCCTGGAAGCTGAGATACTCTCGTATGTACCAAAGCCATCAAGTTCCAAGGGGCCGCAAGTTGGCGTTCTACCTGCAAGTTAGAGTAGTATGCTGATTCGTTAGCCCAATCAATGATATGCCTGCTGAGACATGTCAAATTATAGCCCCGTAAGTCTGGGAAGTTAAGACCCCCATGGTCTCTCCTGAGCTTCAGTTTTTTTAAAGAGATCCTCGCCCGTTTCCCTCCCCAAAGAAATTTGACGAACCTACTTTCCATTTCAGTTACATCCGCGTGACGCAGAAGAGTTGGAATCGTCTGGAGAGGATACATCAACTTTGCCACTCCCATCATTTTGATCAGGTGACCTCTCCCTACTAACGAGAGAGGCAGGTTTTGCCATCTATCCAGATCAGCCTTTATTTTAGAAAATAATGGGGGAAAATTCAATTGATATATTGAATGCGGGGACTTCCCAATCTTGATCCCAAGATAAGTAATTTGTTTTGTCGCTTTCACGGTGCCTATGCCTGAGGATCTCATATAGTCCCCATCATCTCCCTGCGCTAAGGGCAACAGTTCGCATTTGGACATGTTAATTGCATACCCTGAGTACCTACCAAAATCCTTTAGCAGCTTCATTACTGTTTCTAATTGATTTTTCGGATTTGCCATAAAAAGTATAACATCGTCCGCAAATAGTGCCGCTTTCACCCGAGCCTCACCTACTTTAATACCCTCAAACACTCTAGAGCTACACAATATCCTTGCGAGGGGCTCTAACGCTATATTGAACAAGAGGGGTGATAATGGGCACCCCTGTCGAGTGCCTTTTTGCAACATAAATGGCGCCGACAAAAACCCCTGGGTGTAAATCCTGGCTCTAGGATGGTGGTACATTTGGGAAAGATATTTTCTGAAAGCTCCAGAGAACCCCATTTTATCTAGGACTGCACCCAACCATGCCCACCGCACATTATCAAACGCTTTTTCAGCATCCAAGGTGACCATGGCCGGGTGTTCCCCCTGTACTGGCATATTGTGAACCCTGTCAAGGACCGTCAGGACCGTCCTTATATTTTTTACCGCCGATCTCCCCTGGACAAAGCCCACCTGCTCCTGGCCTATCAAACCAGGTAGCAGGCTGGCCAAGCGATCTGCTACAATTTTGGCCATTAGCTTTGCGTCGACATTGATCAGCGATATCGGTCTGTATGACCCAGGCAATAGGGGATCCTTTCCTGGTTTGGATAGTAGTTTGATGTATGACATGTTATCCCTATCTAAAGGCATATTCCCCTTGAGGACTCCATTAAAGACCTCTAATAAGACCGGTGAAATCTGGGATATTAGTGCCTTAAAGTACTCCCCAGTGAACCCATCCGGGCCTGGCGCTTTCGAGTTCCCCAGTCTTTTAATGGCTCCCTGCATCTCTTGTTCCGAGATTTCTGCATTTAACATTTGGAACTGTTCAGCCGTCAGCTTAGGTAAGTCAATCTTGTCCAAGAGAGTATCCGTCAGGTCACATTGTCCCCCATCTCTATACAGGGCCTCATAATATTTTCCCACAATATTATTAATTTCCGCAGGGTCGTGTACCACCCCACCCTCCGAGTTTTTCAGGCATGCGATATATTGAGGGGGTCTCATTCCCTTAGCCAAATTCGCCAAGAGTTTTCCTGATTTATTCCCATGCCTGAAAAACTTAGCTTCCATCTCCGAGCGTCTCAAAGACTCCAAGTCACCTAAACATTTCTCAAACGTTTGCCTTTCCGTAACCCACCTCTTTTTATTGTCGTCAGAAGGATCAGTCGTGAAGTTAAGGTAAGCATCTCTGACTTTTTGACTCGCTAAATTGAATGAATGACGAGCCTTCTTTTTAATTCCATTAACATACCCCATGATTTTTCCACGCATGACCACCTTTGACGCATTCCAAAACAGGCTTGGTTCAGACATATGCACCTCGTTGTCCGACTTATATTCTTCCCACCAAATTCCCAGTTTCTCTACAAACTCTTCCTTCGCGCACAAGTTGGAGGGGAAACGCCAAATGTAATCTGGCCCTCTTGGGTAAGTATCTATTAGTGATAGGGATACTGTTGCGTGATCGGAGATAACAATGTCCCCAATCTCAGCGCCCTCCACCCTGTGCAACAAAGAATGAGACAGAAAAATATAATCGATACGGGACCAAGAAGACTGCGAATTAGAATAAAAGGTATAACTTCTATCATCAGGGTATAGCTTGCGCCAAGGGTCATCCAGTCCCACTCCACTCAAAAAAGGCTGTAGTACACGGTCCTGAGGTCCGTCTATCCCTACTCTATCTCCTGCCCTTCTCCTGTCTTCTAGCCCTCTAACTACAGAATTGAAGTCCCCCCCCACAATTTTATTCAGGCATGAATCCCCCAGGAGGGTCGCCTCCATGTCTCGGAAAAAGGCTCCATTATTCGAGTTTGGGCCATAGATATTATATATACTATACTGAGAATCCTGAACCTGTAAGAGCACTTGTGCCCATCTGCCCATGGGATCCGCTGATTGTTGTACAACTGAACTATTAAAGTTTTTACTAATCAGAATTAGCACCCCTGCCTTTCTATCCTGTGACGGAGCTCCTATCACTGTCCCTACCCACAGTTTCTTCATTCTATCAAAATCTCCTTCCTTCAGGTGGGTCTCCTGCAAAAGAACAACATCTGGTTTCAGCTTTTTAAGGTGTCTGAGGATCATCCACCTCTTTTGTGGCGCTCTCAAACCCTTAATGTTCCAAGAAATAATTTTCATATTGGTTTGTTTTCAGAAAACTAACAGTAACCTAATCCCCTCAGGACATCCAGAGAATATAAAATACAAAATAAAGAGAAGGTAGTAGTGGTATCCCCTACTATCCCTTCAAATGGACCCCAACTGTTTCCCCTCCCCAAAAAGTTGCCCCTTCAGTTAGAGCAGCAACCAACTGAATCAACGTAAGCTAATGGAACTTCCTTTTTTCTGGGTTACGGCCACGGCCCGCCTCACTGAACGCCCTTGTTAGGCCCCATTTCCTCCCAACCCCATTTACTTGCGATGTTAACAGAAACATACAAAAAATAATATCTCCCAACAGGAAATACGTAACATAAAACTTCCCCTTGAACAGGAGACATTAATCATTGCCTATCCCCATTTCCCGTAGCATATCAAGGTGTCCACGCCCGCCACGGCTATAAACTCGCTGCTTTAACTCTGTAGCACGCTCCTTAACACACGTCAACGCCTCGAGTTCATCGGGTCACCTCTTCCAGGGGACCGCTGACGTCCGCGGCCTTGACTTCTACCTGCACCCTCTTGGCTGGTTTCCATTCTGCGTCGCTCCCCCTCAGACCGTCTTTGATGTGGCGATTCTCCTCTACTTCTCCGTTCCGCATCCCTCTCAATGTGACGTCTTTGCAGAGAGTCTATCATTCCTTCCGCCGCTGACGGTTCATGGAATATAATAGTGGATCCATCCGCGTGCGTAACACAAAGTTTTGCCGGGTACATGAGTTGGAATTTTATTTGTCTTTTATAAAGCAAAGAGCATACTTGGCTGAATTCTCTCCTCTTTTTAGCCACAGCTGTTGAATAATCGGCAAATATAAGAACCGCGTAACCCATGATTTTAAGTGGGCTCTTCCTGGTCCTGAATGCTCTCAGGATAGCCTCCTTGTCACAATAGTCCAGGAATTTCACAATCACCTGACGAGGCCTCAATGTTGTGTTATTTGAGCTTTGAGAACCGTTCGGGTGTTGTTCTGTCTGGGGCCCAATCCGATGTGCCCTTTCCACTTTGTGGCAGCCCTCCAGTCCCAGTGCCCTAGGAAGGTCAAATTCACATAGGCCCTTCAGAGACTGTGATTTAATAGATTCAGGTAGCCCCAAAAGACGCAAATTGTTCCGTCTGGACCGGTTCTCTAAATCTTCCACTCGGTCCAACAGCACCATATTTTGCTTGGTGAGATCATTTATAGTACGAGCAGATTTTGCATTATCTGCCTCTAGTGACAAGGTTCTCTGCTCCAACTCTTCCAGCTTATTATCATGCTGTGCAATAGCTTCCTGTATTTGCTGAAGGGACGCTGATAAGGTCTTAGCCAGCGTGTCTCTAATGTCTGGGGCAAGGTGAGTAGCCACCTCTATGGCTAATGTCTTGTAGTCGATAGTTTTATAGTCTACGGAGAGGGGTGCTGCTGTATTAGAAGTCAGCAGAGATGACTCACCCCCTTCTTGCATCTCCGGCATCTCCACTGGGGAAGAAGTGCATGCGTCCGCCATATTGCGCAGTGGTCTTCCCGCTCTGCCAGTTGTAATCACTTTCTGCCCGCAACTTCTTAAGAGGTACCGCTCCATGTACCGGTCCTTTCGGTCAAATAGGGGTTCTGGGCGCCGATCAACTAGCCTCCCCCGTCAGTATGGAGGGAAGGAGGCGATATTTTAGACGAGCGGTGGCCGGAGCTCCCTCACTCCGCTGCACGCATCCCAGCGCCGGAACCGGAAGTCTGCCCAGCCATAACTTTTTATATTTCCGTCTACAGAGCTGTATGTGGGCTTTTTATGGTACATACAACTTTTTGATCACTGTTATTCAACTTTTTCGGGGGTATAAGGTGACTAAAAAATGTCAAATCGCATGTTTATTTTTCCGTGACAACGTTCACCGCGCAGTAACATTTTTAAAATATTTTAATAGTTTAAACATTTTTGAACGTGACACTACCTGATATGTTTATTTTTCATTGTTTATAATTTTTTTATATGGAAAATTGGGAAAGCGGATGATTTAAACTTTTAATATTTTTATGTTTTTTTCACTTAATAACTTTTAGCCCCCTAAGGGGGCTAGAACCTGGGATTTTTTGATCCCTTGTCCCATTCACACTCTGACACGCTCCCTGCTGACCAGGCAGCTTACCTTCAGCAGGCCCCAGGCTCTCATGATTTCACTGCAGGGGCTCTGATCGGAAAGGCAGAGGGAGTTGCATCCCTCTTCCTTACAGAGTTCAACAGCGATAAGGGGTTAATTGAACAGTTTCGGCGTCATCGCCGATGCTGGTCATTGTGGCCCATTCTTGTTTATGACTTGTCCATGGCTGTCTAATCACTGGAACCCCCAACAATGATGGAAACAAGGACCCTGTATCCTGCAGGCGTCTCCCACACCCTCCCGAAATGAATGAAGCGGCAGATCAAGCATGCGCTCTGTTGCTCCGTTCATTTCTAAGGCCCCTTTCACACGAGCGAGTTTTCCGCGCGGGTGTGATGCGCGAAGTGAACGCAAAGCACCCACACTGAATCCTGATCCATTCATTTCAATGGGTCTGTGTACATGAGTTTTTTTTTTTCACGCATCTGTTCTGCGTTGCGCGAAAAGCACATGGTCTGTATTTTGCATTTTTCACGCAGCCCTGGCCCCATAGAAGTGAATGGGGCTTCTTCAGTGAAAAACGTGCGGATGCGGATGCGATGCGTTTTTCACTGATGGTTGCTAAAAGATGTCATTTGTAAACCTTCAGTTTTTTATCACGCGCGTGAAAAAAGCATTGCACCCGCGTGGAAAAAACTGAACAGCTGAACGCAATCGCAGACAAAACTGACTGAACTTGTCTGCGGACCTAATCCGTCACGCTCATGTGAAAGAGGCCTAAGGGAGATAGCCAAGCTATGTACTCAGCTATCTCAGTCAGGGGGACCCTGCGGGGTACAGAGTCCCCGATCTTGTGATTGGTGGGGGTCCCAGTAGTTGGACTCCCACAGGATCAAATTGACGAAACCGCCTTTTAAGTGAGTACTCTCAGTAAAACTGAACCACAAAAAAAATCACAAATGATGGTGCACGTCATATCTGTGACTTTTCTTGACCTTCACCAATTCTTAAAAGTGATGAGACAAATGGGCAGGGGTCAAACCCCACTGATCATAAAATGATGACCTATGCTAGCAATATGCCACCTTTAAAGGCTGGATATCAACCCATAAAAATAGATGCCCTGGATTAGGAAAAGGTACAACGTAGATAAGGAGCACAGACAATTTATGGAATGTGAAATACTTGTCAGGTAAAAAAAAAATTGGAACATTTAGGATGCACAGTGCAATTCTTTAAAAGAAAAAGTGCCTTCAAATTGTACAGTTTTTAACTAGTTTAGTGCAAATTTGGATTGAAAATATGTACAATGTTCACACCTCCATTTAACTGGTCCGGCAGGATATTTCAGCAGAAACAACCTGCCGTAGTTCACCGGATCTGGCATACCTGGATACTGCTGTTCACTAACGACCCCATTAAGGGCGGGCTCACATTTGTGTTATGGAATTCAGTTATAGGGTTCAATTAACAACATTTTAATGGAATTTTAGGACAGAATACAAAGCGGAAGCCTTTACGAGGCATTCCGTTTTGCGCCGTCCTAATGTCTATGGGGACACATACCGGTTCCACTTGGTTCTGTTATACATGACGGAAAAAATAGTCCTTTCGACAGGGGAGGATTGACCATAGACTTTACAGGGAAAGCCCTTCTCACGGCCGGCCAGTGGAAGTTTTTGGAGATGCTGGCAGTATTTTGTGATTGACTGTGGTATCTGGCTCTGTTGGGGTGGTATAATGTGCCCAAATATTGTATTTCAGACCCTGCCTTCCATCAATTTGGACCCAACCACAAAACTGGGCCACTTTAAGTATTTTTCTGGGGTAATTTTAAGTTCCCAGTCTGCCCCTGCCTGTTGACATGTTATAATGGAACCTATAACGGAATTCCATAACGCAAATGCGAAAGCTGCCTTTATTATAATGGACGCAACGTTTCGGCTCAAATACTAGTCCACATGATGGGTGAATAAACTATCTCCTTTTTTCATCATTTGAGAGTGCTGCCGCTTTGCATTTTTTCGATAGATAGATACAGATAAAAGATAGAAACATATAATAGATATGAGATATGAAATAGATAGATAGATAGATAGATAGATAGATAGATAGATAGATTTTAATGGCTTTCTTGGAACCTGTCACTTTGGCTTTCCTGACTCGGTAAGTTATTTTTACTACATATCAGCACTGTACTGACAACTTTTTTTTCTTACTTTGTTGTGAATTCCTGCCTAAGAGGAATGTCATCCCTGAATTTAAACAATCTCCCATTGAAAGAAATGACATACAGTACACGAACAATGAGCACAGACGATCTACCGTCCCCATTCGTAAAGATAATAGGTGAAATGATTCATTCAATTGAACACCATTTACTTTATTAAATTAAATAGCGCCCACATATTCTGCAGCGCTGTCACTCAAATGTTATGCCTGTTCACATTGGGACCCACAATATAAATTATCAGCATGGTTTTTGGATTGTGGAAGGAAACTATTGTACCCAGAGGAAACACACAGAAATATGGGGAGAATATAGAAATTCCATGCAGATCCCAGCAGTGCAAGAAACAGCACTGAGATACTGTCAAGCTCACTAGCTTCCTAATCTACACAGCTCCAACATTCTGCACTCATCCATCATTTTTTCTTTTACAAATATTTTTATTGTAATTTTAAATTTATTCCATAAAATAACAGTGCAGTTAAAGTGGTGCAAAACCAACAAAAGTCAACCACCAGTTACATTTATAGAACAAGGTATAATGGTTGACATACAGGGAAAAAAAATGGTTTGTTGAGCTTAGGCCTAGAAGGTAATTGGATGATCAAACATGGGTGGGTGGTCGGGGCAACACCAGCTCAAAACTGAGGTAAAAAAAGGAAAGAAAAACAAAGGGCTGGTGGTTCTCTTGCAGAGTAGTAGTCAAATGGGCAGGGTCAAGTATGGAGGAAAGTGGATAGATTGTGTGTCTTAGTAGGTAGTAAGTTTCTGCTACTTCGAGAAGGAAGGACATAATCTTTCCATGGGGTTCAGACTCTCAGAAAATATCATCGCAGTCTTTCAAAATTTATGTCAATAAGTCGCCTCTTGACCTACAAGAAGTCTCAAGTATTTTTCTTCCATGCTTAACCAATAGTTTGTTTGTCAGTAAGGAAAAACATAGATAAATGTCCTAGGGTCACCCTCTGAAACATGATAACCCTAAACAGAAACTTAATGGATGTTCTCAACATCAGTGTGTTTTAGCCACTGGTCTACCACTGGTGGTCTGGTAATGTGGAGCCAAGATCTAATTCCTCTTCCCTATTTGAGTGACCAGAATATTTTACCAAGTCCCATATCTTGAAGGAGTGTTTATGTTTAGTAATAGGATCAGTGATGTTGGGTTGGGAGTCCACAGGATCAAGTCTATAGTACATGGTGCTACGTCTCAAGCTTTGTGGGTGAGCTGTTAAGTAAAGGATTGCCAACTGAGCAAGCAGCCTGATAGCATTTTTTTGAAGTTGAGTACACCAAGTGTGTCTTTGAGCTTATGTCTGTACAAAGTAGACCATGCTACCCTGAGTCTCTGTGTGGTCATTTGCTACATTTTTATCACTGTCGTAACTGGTTTTTCTGATACAAATCTCCAAATCTCAAACCTAGGGTAGATTATATAATTTTGATGGCCTGCAGCCACCACTAGAGAGAGCTTAGGGTCTTGCTGCATACTGTTTATACACTAAAATCAATAATATAACAGTATGCAGTAAGCGTCTAAGCTCCCCCTAGTGGTAGCTGCACGCACATAGAATTTTAGCACTTATGTCTTTTGCTCTGTTTTGCACTAAGATCAGTACAGAATTTTAATGTTAAAAGGTAGACATATATTTTGTTGAGTTTATGATGCTGGTTGAGTTAAGGGTGAGGAATTGGCTGCAAATAGGATTGAGGGTTGAGTAACGAACTTTGCGAGTTCGGGTACCTGGATTTTTTCACTGAAGTTCGGGTTCGGTATTTGGGTGATTTTAGTATTTTCCATTATAACATGGTTATAACGGAAAATAATAGCATTCTTAATACAGAATGCTAAATAAAATGGCCATTGAGGGGTTAAAAATAATTTTAAAACCTCATCCACTTGATCGCGCAGCCGGTATCCTCTTCTTTTTGCAGGATCTGCAAAAGGACCTGCGATGATGTCACCATGCTCATGAGCGTGGTGACGTCATCGCAGGTCCATTTGCAGGTCCTGCAGAAAAAAAGAGGATACCGGCTGCATGATCAAGAGGATGAGTTAAGTTTTTTTAAATTATTTTTAACCCCTCAATGGCCATTTTATTTAGCATTCTGTCTTAAGAATGCTATTATTTTCCGTTATAACCATGTTATAATGGAAAATAATAAAGTGAATTTCGGGTCCCCATTGACTTTAATGGGGTCCGGGTTTGGGATCAAGTTCGGGTCCCGAACCTGAACTTTGACCTGAAGGTCGGCCAAAACCGGCAAACCCGAACTTCCACGGGTTCGCTCATCCTTGGCTGCAAACAATCTTAGATGGTCACACGTCCCAGAGTCCCTGCACTGTGATCTTATTATTCCTCTCTATTTCTCCTATTCAGTATATATTTCATGATGTCTGCTCTGTCCTTGATATATGTTTTACATTTCTTCTAAATTTGTGTGGTCAGATTCCTTGTTTTAACAGGATTTATCTTGTTTTAGCTATCAGTCAGTGGAGTGATAGTGTTTATTACCAGCCAGCTGGATACATTTACTCCATGAAAACACGGTTTGAAGGTCTGCATCCTCTTCCACTGACACACCCGGCTACAGTAGACATTAGACTATTTGGCCTGTTTCAATGGAAAAATTGTAGTGTCCAGAAACTGGTAAATACGTCATTGTGTAATGCTTGTCCATTATAACTACACTCATAATTATAAGAACAAAAGAGCTTAATATCCTGATGAAAGAGCCATTAGGGAATATCGCTGCCATGGATTTGGGTACTTGTCTGGGTTTGGGTACGTGGTATGAGTCACAACTACTTGATGCAGGACCCAAGGTTTCCCAGCATAACATTGACCAAAGCCTCACACTACCTATCAACTTGTCTTCTTACCTCAGTACATCCTGGTGCCATCTCTTGCAACACGCCATACCTGCAGGGTATAGCGAAGTGAGGTCACGGTTATGGGCAATCAAGGGTTGCTCACTGTATTGGAGAACCCTGGGCAGGCATGTGGCAGTGAAGGAGAGGTAGACACGGTTCCTCTGGGGCACACTCTGTATGTAGGGACCAGGCCTGATGGTGAATGAGGTGCCCTGGATGTTACGGGTATTTTGAGTGCCTGGGGCAAGGTCCCTTTAAGGTTCGTGACGCCAGTGCCTTTGACGGTGGCACACCGGTTGATAGTTGGAATAAGTGAGGTACACAGGTGGTGTAGTGAACCAAACGTTGCTTTACTTAACAGTCCAACTTTGTACATACAGATGGTAACACAGTCTTTTAGATCACAGCTTTACAAGCAGGCTTATTCCACAAGATGGCATCTCCCCCCCCCCAAAAAAAAAAGTGCCAACACATCAGCTCATCAATAACTGTTGATCATTGCTGCCTTATAAAGTCTTCCTCTTGTTAAAATAGAAGCAATGTTATTCTGAATATATATACAATCCTTAACATTGAAATTGCAAGACCAAAACGGTCGATTCCTAAGCTTATGCAAATTAAAAAAGTGCAGGTGTCGCTAAGATCCGCAGATGATCAATTTTGCAAGCACCTAGCTCCAATCTGTAGCATGTGGGAGGGGCATAAAAGCTAAGTTTTTTGCCACATGAACCCTGAAAATTTTGATTAAGTTGTGTGGGATGATTGTGTAATGCCTCCTGTTTGTCGATGTGTCAGTTCTCACCACTTTTATACTGAGAGAGACAGAATCCTTAAACTGAGAGACCTTGGTTTATCACTCAGGCAGAATGCTACTCATCTAGGTCGAGATGCCAGCACTGTTCAACATTATGTGCAAAGGTGGTTTGGAGAAGGACACACTGGAAAGACAGCAAGATTGTCTGATAAGAAGAATGGTGCATAGTGATCCATTCTGTACCAGAAGTGAAATTGTAAGTCACTGTCAAGGATGGTGTAGCAGAAAACAAGAAGTTACAAATAAGGATCCAACTGGCTTGATCCAAAACTAAGGAACAAAAGGGTGAGCCCTATTAAAGCCCTGAAGCTCTCCCTGTCTTCTCAGCCCATGCAAAGATCTCAGTGATAGAAAGTTGCATGTCCACGTACCTAGACTGAGTGACACCTGCAAACCCTAGAATAGTGAGGGGAAACGACCACCGGCTCCCTGCACTTAATATGGAGGGAGTCAGGGTCACCTAGAATCAAGCCAACAGGAAAACAACAAATACAGAAATAGACTTATCTGAAGAACTGTCAAGGAACCATGAACCAGACGTACAACAAGAGATAAGTGGAAAATAAGAAGGTTTTATTGAAGAGCAAGCCGTAAGCAAAGTCCGAACGGATGGCTAAACCGAAGCAGGGTCTTGCGGAGACAGAGGTCAGGAACCAGAAGGGTAGTCAGACGAAGCCAGGAACAGGAACCAACGGGGTAGTCAGACGAAGCCGGAATCAGGAACCAACGGGGTAGTCAGACGAAGCCGGAATCAGGAACCAACGGGGTAGTCAGACGAGGCCAGGATCAGGAACCAGAAGCAGCAGCAGTCTTGGAAGCATGTGAACACAGGAGGACCAAGCAAGGAACTGAAGCCACAGACCTCCTATATATATGAGCTGGGCATCCAGCTCCTCCCAGTGGGAAGGAGGAGCCGCAGGGTGGGAGGCTACAAGAAAACCCAGAAACCAAGATGGCCGCCAGCACATGTCAAACGAAGGGAACAGCAAGGAGGTAAGACCATGACAGTACCTCCCCCTCAAGGGCCCCTCCTCCGCGGAGTAAGGAACGGTTTCTGAGGGAAGCGTGCGTGGAAGGCTCGGAGCAAGACAGGAGCATGGACATCTGCGGAGGGAACCCAGGAACGCTCCTCTGGACCATAACCACGCCAATGGACCAAAAACTGCACCCGGCCGCGGACCAGGCGTGAGTCCAGGATATTGCTCACCTCATACTCCTCACGATTTCCCACTTGGACCAGACGAGGCCGAGGAATCGAGGAAGTGAAACGATTACACACCAGTGGCTTCAACAGGGAGACATGAAACACGTTGGAGATCCGCATGCCAGGAGGAAGCGCAAGGGCATAGGCTACCGGGTTTACCCTGCGAAGCACTCGGAAGGGACCAACAAAGCGAGGCGCCAGCTTGGGAGTGGGCACTCGAAGGTTGAGGTTGCGGGTGGACAACCATACGCGGTCTCCGACCTGGTAGGAAGGAGCGGGCGCTCGTCTGCGATCAGCCTGGAGTTTCTGGCGCTGCGCAGAGACCTCAAGGGACCTCTGGATCTGTACCCAAGAAGCACGTAGGACGGAAAGGTGATCCTCCACAGCCGGAATATCCTGGGGAGAGAATACCTCCGGTAACACGGCAGGTTGGAACCCATAATTGGCCATGAAGGGAGACGTCCCAGAGGAAGAGTTCACCGCCGTGTTCCTGGCAAACTCAGCCCAAGGCAGGAGGTCAACCCAATTGTCTTGGTGATCGGAGACATAGCAACGAAGGAATTGCTCCAAGGCCTGATTGGATCGTTCTGCGGCCCCATTGGACTGAGGGTGGTAGGCCGAGGAGAAAGAGAGATGAATCCCCAACTGGGAGCAAAAGGCGCGCCAGAACCTGGACACAAACTGACTCCCCCGATCCGACACAATCTCCTTGGGCAACCCGTGCAACCGGAAGACCTCCCTGGCAAAAATCGAGGCCAACTCTTGTGCAGAGGGTAACTTCTTGAGAGGAACACAGTGGCACATTTTGGAAAACCGATCCACAATCATGAGAATGACCGTATGGCCTCGGGATGCAGGGAGGTCCACAATGAAATCCATCCCCAGGTGTGACCATGGACGCTCCCCGGTGGCTATGGGTTGCAAAAGGCCCAACGGAAGGTACCGAGGGGACTTACTCTGGGCACAAACGGAGCATGCCGCTACATATGCGGCGATGTCGGAACGTAGAGAAGGCCACCAGAACAGACGTGAAACCGCCCAGGACAGCTGATTCTTTCCAGGGTGCCCCGCGGCCTTGGAGTTATGGTAGGTTCGCAACAACCGAGTGCGCAACTCCTCAGGTACAAAACATCTGCCGTTGGGTCTCCCAGAGGGAGCACCAGATTGAGCCGCCAAAATCTGCTCACCCAGAGGAGAAGTCAGGCTGGTGCGAATAGCGGCCAGGATCTGATTCGGGGGTATGACCGTAGTCGGAATCGACTCCTCCCCGGACAGCTCGGAGTACTGCCGTGATAAGGCATCCGCTCTGATGTTCTTGGAGCCGGGTAGGTAGGAGACCACGTAATTAAAACGTGACAAGAACAGAGCCCATCTGGCCTGACGTGGTGTCAATCTCTTGGCCTCAGAGAGGTAGGTCAGATTCTTGTGGTCCGTCAGGATGAGAACCGGAACCACCGAGCCCTCGAGCAAGTGCCTCCATTCTTTAAGGGCCTGCACGATGGCCAATAACTCCCTGTCACCAATCTGATAGTTGCACTCCGCGGAAGACAGTCTCCGGGAGTAAAACCCACAAGGAAGCAGAGGACCCTCTGGTGTTCTACGCTGAGACAGGAGGGCGCCTACTCCCGTCTCAGACGCGTCCACCTCGAGGACAAAAGGCAACCCAGGGTTGGGATGCGACAGAATCGGAGCCGACACAAAGGCGGACTTTAGAGCCTCAAAAGCTCGGATGGCCTCGAGCGGCCAGACCTGAGGATTACTGCCCTTCCTGGTCAGATCCGTGAGAGGCTTGGCTAGCATGGAAAAGTCCCTGATGAACTTCCGATAATAATTGGCGAAGCCCAAAAAGCGCTGCAGGGCACGAAGCCCACTGGGCTGGGGCCACTGTAAGACAGCCGAAACCTTCTCAGGATCCATGGAGAACCCCTCAGCGGAAATGATGTAACCTAAGAAGGTTACCTGGGATCGGTGAAATTCGCATTTCTCAAGCTTACCGAACAGCTTGTTCTCTCGTAAGCGTTGCAACACTCGTCTGACATCCAGAATGTGGGCCTCCATGGATGCAGAATATACCAAGATGTCATCCAAATAGACCACCACACACTGCTGCAACAGGTCACGGAAAACATCGTTGATGAATTCCTGGAAGACTGCGGGCGCATTGCACAACCCAAAGGGCATAACCAAGGATTCATAATGACCGGTCCTGGTGTTAAACGCGGTCTTCCACTCATCGCCCGCCTTGATCCTTACCAGGTTATATGCCGCCCTCAGGTCGAGTTTGGTAAAGACCGTGGCCCCTTTGAGGCGATCGAACAGCTCGGAAATCAAGGGTATCGGGTAAGCGTTCTTGATCGTGATGCGATTGAGACCCCTGTAATCGATGCACGGCCTCAACTCGCCGCCCTTCTTTTTCACAAAGAAAAATCCAGCCCCTGCCGGGGACGAGGATTTGCGAATGTGTCCGCGTGAAAGCGCCTCCCTCACGTACTCCTCCATGGCCTCATTCTCCGCTACCGACAGTGGATAGACTTTGCCACGAGGAGGAACGGCACCGGATTGTAACTCTATGGCACAATCGTATGGGCGGTGCGGAGGTAGAGCAACCGCGCGCACCTTATCGAATACATCCCGGTACTCTTCGTATTCAGGAGGCAACAGACAGTCCGAGGAAGTACACAGCAACTTGACAGGCCCCTGGATGCAACTAGCCCCACACTGCGGTGACCACGAGAGGATCTCGACCGATCTCCAATCGAAAGTCGGATTATGCTTCTGGAGCCAGGGGTACCCCAAGACCACCGAGTAGTGTGGAGACGAAATAACCTGGAGACAGACCGACTCTCTGTGAACGGCACCAATGGCTATCCCCACTGGAAGGGTCTCATGAGTCACGTGTGGCGGCAGAAGGGGTCTGCCATCTATCGCCTCAAGAGCCAGTGGGGAACCTCGAGGCTGCAGAGGAATGGAATTGGCGGCAACGAACACTCTATCAATGAACAAACCACCAGCACCAGAGTCCACCAACGCCTGGGTCGTCACCGAGCCCCCGACCCAGGAAAGGACAACCGTGATCAGTGGTTTGTCAACACGGGAAACCGGGGACGAGGAGACTCCACCCAAGATCTGCCCCCGACAGGACCTCAGGTGCGAGCGTTCTCCCGGACGGTTCGGACATGCCAACCGAAAATGCCCACCGAGACCACAGTACATGCATCGGCCCTCGCGTCTCCGGAGTACCCTCTCCCCCTCAGACAGGCGAGCAAACCCCCGCTGCATGGGTTCACCCCCAGACAAGTCATCCCCAGGAGGCGTGGGAGGAGAGGGAGGCACGGGTGGGACAGCAAACGTAGGCGCCAATCTGTTAGGAGACCTCCGCAGGCTCTCCTTAAAGGAAGGTCTCTCCCTGAGTCTGGTGTCAATCAAAATCAGGAAAGAAATAAGAGACTCGAGCTCCACTGGTAGGTCCTTAGCTGCAACCTCATCCTTCAAGGCATCCGAGAGACCATGAGAGAAAGCAGCGACCAGAGCCTCATTATTCCAGCCCACCTCTGCTGCCAGGGTACGAAACTCAATGGCGTATTCAGCTACGGATCGTGAACCCTGTCTGATGGACATAAGGAGCTTCGCAGCAGAGGCAGCACGAGCCGGCACATCGAATACCTTCCGAAGAGAAGCAACAAAACCGGAAAACTCGGCAACCACCGGATTGTTGTTCTCCCATAAAGGGCTGGCCCAGGCCAAGGCCTTGTCCGAGAGCAGCGAGATCAAGAAGCCCACCCTTGATCTCTCAGTAGGAAAGGCATGTGGCAGCAACTCGAAGTAAATGCCCACCTGGTTAAGGAAACCTCGGCACTGAGTTGGCTCTCCCCCAAAGCGCTGTGGAAGGGGGGCAGAACCGGTCATATCCTGAAACACCACAGGCGCAGCAACAGGTGTCAGGGTAGACTCTGGCGCAACAACCGGAGCGGCAGTAGGAGCGGGCCCAGGAGCGACAACCGACCCATCGGCAACGGAAGCTAAATGAGCCGTGCGTTCAAGCAGGGTTTGCAACGCCACAGCGAACCGACCCAACAGGTGATCCTGCTGATCAAGTCTGGCAACCAGCGTAGGTAGCGAGGATGGCCCTGTACCGTCAGAATTCATGGCTTGGTCCTAATGTCAAGGAACCATGAACCAGACGTACAACAAGAGATAAGTGGAAAATAAGAAGGTTTTATTGAAGAGCAAGCCGTAAGCAAAGTCCGAACGGATGGCTAAACCGAAGCAGGGTCTTGCGGAGACAGAGGTCAGGAACCAGAAGGGTAGTCAGACGAAGCCAGGAACAGGAACCAACGGGGTAGTCAGACGAAGCCGGAATCAGGAACCAACGGGGTAGTCAGACGAAGCCGGAATCAGGAACCAACGGGGTAGTCAGACGAGGCCAGGATCAGGAACCAGAAGCAGCAGCAGTCTTGGAAGCATGTGAACACAGGAGGACCAAGCAAGGAACTGAAGCCACAGACCTCCTATATATATGAGCTGGGCATCCAGCTCCTCCCAGTGGGAAGGAGGAGCCGCAGGGTGGGAGGCTACAAGAAAACCCAGAAACCAAGATGGCCGCCAGCACATGTCAAACGAAGGGAACAGCAAGGAGGTAAGACCATGACAAGAACCAGCTGTAGCAACTTCAAGCAGAGAACACAATCCAGGAAGTAATATAAACCGCAAAGTGAGGCAGTATGGGAGGAGATATATAGGGAGGCAATCACTGCTAATAGATGACAGCTGGGAGAGGGAGGAGAGATGTCAAAGCGAAAGCAAAACAAAATTAGATCATGCAGGAGGTACTGAAGAACGTCTATCAGAACTTCTCAGAGATCTGGCGGTGACAGTCACATCCCAAGCTTAGGGAGGCAAACTGCATCTACACAAACCATCACAAGGTGTTTCCTTGACATTGGGCTACAACCAGACATCCAGTTACAGGTGTTTCATTGACTTCACGCCACCGCTGAGTCCTGCTTTCTTCTCAGATGCTATGATAGCTGGAGATTGGTCTGGAGACCATGTGGGCAATGCCAAGAAGATAATATAACAAAAACAAAAACAGGTGCACACTGCGGTCTTACTAACCCTCGTACTGGTGTAAAATTGAGAGATTAGCGAACATATCCTGCTTGGAGGACATGTCTGAGCCAGAGCACTGCCCCAAGGTTTCTCGAGTAGCTCGGAACCTAACGCTAAACCTATCTGGGCCGTATGGGCAATACCAGGAGCCAGTGGGCAAATTACAGGAGCGCAAGGTCCGACTCACAGTCAATCTCCAAGTAACCTCCAGCATGAGACCATGCATACAGTGGGAGGAGGGAGAGAGCTCTGAGCCCCACCCAAGACTGGCTGATATAGCCCGGGCCTCACATGTGCACCAGAATGCTGCCTGTGGATGGAAATAAAGGCGCATTCAGACTAGCAGTTTATACACCTCCAAAAATTCAATATAAAAACTACAGATTGGCGTGGTATTAGAAAGCAGGAAGTGCTGAAGCCCATATGCAGTGGTGCATCTATACAGGGGGGGCAGATCCTGCACTTGTGGTCTGCTGCTAATGGCAATCCCCAGCAAAAATGCATACAATGGAGGATGCCTGCAGCGGACCACAAGTACCACAATAGACATCCAACACAAGATAGCAAATGTGTGGATGTAATAAACAGTAAAAATAATAAAACTAAAACAGGTGCACACTGCAGTCTTACTAACCCTCGTACTGGTGTAAAATTGAGAGATTAGCCAACATATCCTGCTTGGAGGACATGTCTGAGCCCGAGCACCGCGCCAAGGTTTCTCAAGTAACTCGGGACCGCTAAACCTTACTAAGAATGCAGTGTGAACCTGTTTTTGTTTTTGTTATATTATTTTGTTATATTATTTTACTGTTTATTACATCCACACATTTGCTATCTTGTGTAGGATGTCCATTGTGGTTCTTGTGGTCCGCTGCAGGCATCCTCCATTGTATGCATTTTTGCTGAGGATTGCCTATAGCAGCGGGCCACAAGTGCAGGATCTGCTCCCCCTGTATAGATGCACCACTGCATATGGGGTTGAGCACTTCCTGCTTTCTAATACCACGCCAATCTGTAGTTTGTACAATGCCAAGAAGAGAGCTTCACAAGAAAACATCACACTGGTCCTACTACCGGGATTATGGTGTGGGGTGGCATAATGTACAGTACCCGGACCCCTCTAGTCTTCATTTCAGTTACACTAACA
Source organism: Bufo gargarizans (assembly GCF_014858855.1). Lineage (NCBI taxonomy): Eukaryota > Metazoa > Chordata > Amphibia > Anura > Bufonidae > Bufo > Bufo gargarizans. The sequence continues at coordinate 169,309,831 of NC_058081.1, forward strand.
GCTCAGCGTTACATTGATATGGTCGTGGAACCAGTGCTACGGCCATTTCTCCAAAGTGTCCGACGAGATGTTCTTCAACAGGACAATGACAGGCTACATGTTGCTTGTGCTACTGTGAGCACCTTAAGTGATTGTAAATGTGCTACCATGGCCTGCAGAATCCTCAAACTTGTCTCCCATCGAGCAAATCTTGGATGATCCAGCAATGGATCTTGATGATTTGTGGTCCAAGTACATTCAGGGTGGCAGGATATTCCTCAGACAACCATTAATAACTAGTGTTGAGCGTGAATATTCGAATAGCGAATTTTTTTCTCGAATATCGCGATTTCGAGATTTCGCGAATATTTAGAATATAGTGCTATATATTCGCAAAATCGAATATTCATTTATTTTATTTTTTTTAAATGCTCCAGTCAGTGCCCGTTGCCGCTTCTGCCGACTTCCGTGCTCATGGAGCGTCCCCATCACCATGGGAACGTCTCCATATACTAGAATGTACTGTCGGATTTGAGAATTACGTTGAAATCGCCATTAGATTCATTCAAGTTATAATAATCGAATTGCACTTTCAACTTAACTGCTATATTCCATATTCGTTAATTCTAGCTCTAGCCTAATATGGAATATAGCAGTACTAAGTTGAAATCGCCATACGATTATTTCGAGTTATATTAATCGCATTGCGATTTCAACTTGGACCTGGTTTACTATGGTTGGCTTCAATGTCTTGGTAGAATTTGTGAATATGACGAATGTATTCGTCATATTCCACAAAACGAAGATAACGAGTGAATTCATTTATTCCACAAAATGAAGATATTCTCCATCTTCGTTTTAGCTACCTATTCATCAACTTCGCGAATTCTAGCAATCAGTATAGGAAAGTTTACTATAGAGACAGCTAAGTTTAATTCGCTATGCGATTATATTACTTAGCTTTTTTTTATAAATAGAATAATTATAATAATTATCAGGTATTATAATTATTCTATTTATTTAAAAAAAAGCTAAGTAATATAATCGCATAGCGAATTAAACTTAGCTGTCTCTATAGTAAACTTTCCTATACGATTGCTAGAATTCGCGAAGTTGATGAATAGGTAGCTAAAACGAAGATGGAGAATATCTTCATTTTGTGGAATAAATGAATTCACTCGTTATCTTCGTTTTGTGGAATATGACGAATACATTCGTCATATTCGCAAATTCTACCAAGACATTGAAGCCAACCATAGTAAACCAGGTCCAAGTTGAAATCGCAATGCGATTTATTATAACTCGAAGTAATCGCATGGCGATTTCAACTTAGTACTGCTATATTCCATATTCGTTAATTCTAGCCTAATATGGAATATAGCAGTGCTAAGTTGGAATCGCAATTCGATTATTATAACGAATTAATCGAATTGCGATTTCAACTTAGCACTGCTATATTCCATATTAGGCTAGAATTAACGAATATGGAATATAGCAGCAACCATAGTAAACGAGGTTCAAGTTGAAATCGCAATTCGATTAATTCAAGTTATAATATTCGAATTGCGATTTCAACTTTTTACGTATATTCTTAATATTGCTCTAACTTCGTCTTTTAGAATATTCGTAATATTCTAAAAGACGAAGTTATAGCAATATAACGAATATTCTAAAAGACAAAGTTAGAGATAACGAATATCTAAAGACGAAGTTAGCATATTACGAAATTTCGTAAAATACACATAGACTGCAATTTAGCTAATATACTGCTATAGTAATTTTTTTAATAGTGTACATATTTAACCAAACTTAAGTTCAGAAGAGGCAAAAAAAAATTGAGAAAAAAAAGGATTATAGCACTATATTAGCTAAATTACAATCTATATGTGTATTTTACGAAATTTCTTAATATTGCTTTAACTTCGTCTTTTAGAATATTCGTAATATTCTAAAAGACGACGTTAGAGCAATATAACGAAATTTCGTAAAATACACATATTAGCCTAGCCATAGTCAATTACTCATAAGGACGTTGCATTATACTATTAAAAGAAAAATCGCAATACGCGATTAATTAAATCGCATATTATTTGCGATAATTGGAAATAATTACGAATATTCGTTTTCGACGAATATAACACGAATATTCATACGAATATTCACGAAATATCGCGAAATCGAATATGGCACCTCCCGCTCATCACTATTAATAACCACATTGATAGCATGTGCGTGTATTTCAGCACGTGGTGCTCCAACTCGATAATGAATAAACTGAGATGTTTTATTTCCTTTTAATTATATATTGCATATCATTAACATGTCTATACATTTCGTGATTTTCATATGCCATATATGTACAGTCGTGGCCAAAAGTTTTGAGAATGACACAAATATTAGTTTTCACAAAGTTTGCTGCTAAACTGCTTTTAGATCTTTGTTTCAGTTGTTTCTGTGATGTAGTGAAATATAATTACACGCACTTCATACGTTTCGAAGGCTTTTATCGACAATTACATGACATTTATGCAGAGTCAGTATTTGCAGTGTTGGCCCTTCTTTTTCAGAACCTCTGCAATTCGACTGGGCATGCTCTCAATCAACTTCTGGGCCAATTCCTGACTGATAGCAACCCATTCTTCCATAACCACTTCTTGGAGTTTGTCAGAATTAGTGGGTTTTTGTTTGTCCACCCGCCTCTTGAGGATTGACCACATGTTCTCAATGGGATTAAGATCTGGGGAGTTTCCAGGCCATGGACCCAAAATGTAAATGTTTTGGTCCCCGAGCCACTTAGTTATCACTTTTGCCTTATGGCACGGTGCTCCATCTTGCTGGAAAATGCACTGTTCTTCACCAAACTGTTGTTGGATTGTTTGAAGAAGTTGCTGTTGGAGGGTGTTTTGGTACCATTCTTTATTCATGGCTGTGTTTTTGGGCAAAATTGTGAGTGAGCCTACTCCCTTGGATGAGAAGCAACCCCACACATGAATGGTCTCAGGATGCTTTACTGTTGGCATGACACAGGACTGATGGTAGCGCTCACCTTTTCTTCTCCGGACAAGCCTTTTTCCTGTTGCCCCAAACAATCGGAAAGAGGCTTCATCGGAGAATATGACTTTGCCCCAGTCCTCAGCAGTCCATTCACCATATTTTCTGCAGAAGATAAATCTGTCCCTGATGGTTTTTTTGGAGAGAAGTGGCTTCTTTGCTGCCCTTCTTGACACCAGGCCATCTTCCAAAAGTCTTTGCCTCACTGTGCATGCAGATGCGCTCACACCTGCCTGCTGCCATTCCTGAGCAAGCTCTGCACTGGTGGCACTCCGATCCCGCAGCTTAATCCTCTTTAGGAGACGATCCTGGCGCTTGCTGGAATTTCTTGGACGCCCTGAAGCCTTCTTAACAAGAATTGAACCTCTTTCCTTGAAGTTCTTGATGATCCTATAAATTGTTGATTGAGGTGCAATCTTAGTAACCACAATATCTTAGCCTGTGAAGACATTTTTATGCAACGCAATGATGGCTGCACGCGTTTCTTTGCAGGTCACCATGGTTAACAATGGAAGAACAATGATTTCAAGCATCACCCTCCTTTTAACAGGTCAAGTCTGCCAGTTTAACCCAATCAGCCTGACATAATGATCTCCAGCCTTGTGCTCGTCAACATTCTCAGCTGAGCTAACAAGACGATTACTGAAATGATCTCAGCAGGTCCTTTAATGACAGCAATGAAATGCAGTGGAAAGTTTTTTGGGGGATTAAGTTAATTTTCATGGCAAAGAAGGACTATGCAATTCATCTGATCACTCTTCATAACATTCTGGAGTATATGCAAATTTCTATTATAAAAACTTAAGCAGCAACTTTTCCAATTTCCAATATTTATGTAATTCTCAAAACTTTTGGCCACGACTGTATATATATATATATATATATATATATATACACACACATTATACAGTACAGACCAAAAGTTTGGACACACCTTCTCATTCAAAGAGTTTTCTTTATTTTCATTACTATGAAAATTGTAGATTCGCACTGAAGGCATCAAAACTATGAATTAACACATGTGGAATTATATACATAACAAAAAAGTGTGAAACAACTGAAAATATGTCAAAGTCTAGGTTCTTCAAAGTAGCCACCTTTTGCTTTGATTACTGCTTTGCACACTCTTGGCATTCTCTTGATGAGCTTCAAGAGGTAGTCACCTGAAATGGTCTTCCAACAGTCTTGAAGGAGTTCCCAGAAATGCTTAGCACTTGTTGGCCCTAGCAGATATTCTACCATGAAGGCCTGATTCACACAGTCTCCTCTTAACAGTTGTTCTAGAGATGTGTCTGCTGCTAGAACTCTGTGTGGCATTGACCTGGTCTCTAATCTGAGCTGCTGTTAACCTGCGATTTCTGAGGCTGGTGACTCGGATGAACTTATCCTCCGCAGCAGAGGTGACTCTTGGTCTTCCTTTTCTTGGTGCGGCCCGCATGTGAGCCAGTTTCTTTGTAGCGCTTGATGGTTTTTGTGACTGCACTTGGGGACACTTTCAAAGTTTTCCCAATTTTTCAGACTGACTGACCTTCATTTCTTAAAGTAATGATGGCCACTCGTTTTTATTTACTTAGCTGCTTTTTTTTTGCCATAATACAAATTCTAACAGTCTATTCAGTAGGACTATCAGCTGTGTATCCACCTGACTTCTCCACAACGCAACTGATGGTTCCAACCCCATTTATAAGGCAAGATATCCCACTTATTAAACCTGACAGGGCACACCTGTGAAGTGAAAACCATTTCAGTTGACTACCTCTTGAAGCTCATCAAGAGAATGCCAAGAGTGTGCAAAGCAGTAATCAAAGCAAAAGGTGGCTACTTTGAAGAACCTCGAATATGACATATTTTCAGTTGTTTCACACTTTTTTGTTATGTATATAATTCCACATGTGTTAATTCATAGTTTTGATGCCTTCAGTGTGAATCTACAATTTCCATAGTCATGAAAATAAAGAAAACTCTTTGAACGAGAAGGTGTGTCCAAACTTTTGGTCTGTACTGTATGTAGGTCCCATGCATTGACTCTCGTGTGGTGGGAGGCAGCCAGTGGGCCATTGTGGGGCCTGTCATCTCTACTTAATAGGTTTAAAGAGGTTGTCCAGGATTTTGATATTCATTGATGGCCTATCATCAGGACACCTGTTACCTTGCATCCCATCCGATCAGCTGTTTTGATGGAGCTGCTAACTGCATCATTGCTCCCATTGACATAAACAGGGGCAGCAGTGCTGTTACCAGCAACATCCACTACACAATGGCTGGAGCTATGTATTTTCAGTGCCTCCTTCTAGCTACAAGGTAACAGTTGATCGGAGGGTCTGCAGGGTATCACATCCCCGCCAATTTGATATTGTAGGCCTATCCAGAGAATAGGCCATTGATATCAAAATTCTGGACAACCCCTTTAAAGATCTTACTGATCAGTACTGGTAAGTATTAGTACCCTAGACAGATAGAGAGTAGAGATATCACTGTCTGGATTTTCAGATGCCTAAATATACGTACAGAACAGTGTAATGGTTAAAGCTCAGGTTTGTACTTGTGTAGTTCCTGCCTAACAGGATTTTCTAAATACAAATGTCTCTTGTTCATCCTAGAAAATTTCCGGTTGGCTGATAGAACAGGAGAGACCCACCCAACAGCTGTCTAAAGTACAAGAAAAACAAAATTATATAAAGAAACAGTGAGAGAAAAAGCTTTCTCATGGGAATTGGCATGGACAACCATAATGCACAATAATTAGACTATGAATTTACAAACAGGACACTTTACAATTGAATTCTTCACAGTTTTTCATGACATTTGTCCTATAGCTTGTATTGTTTTTATGTTATTGTACTGTATTGAGAAAGGAACACTACATTAAGACTATTTCAGTGAATTTTTATGAGTTTGATATTAGCAAAAGTTAAACACTTGTAGTTTCTGTTCTGAAAGTCAGGACTTCTCTAGTTCCTAAAGAAGAGGTCCTAAGTCTATGTTTCCCAGTTTGGCAAGGACCTAGAAAAAGTCTCTGTACCATTGAGAAGGAGTCTAATGTCTAGCAGACTGAACTTCCTGTGTCAATTTCTGGTGATCACCCAGTCACTAAAGGTGGCCATACATATTAGATTAACATTGGCTGAACCAATTGATTGTGACGGGACGAGACAACCATCTAATGTGTATGGGGGTCTTGCAATTATCTCCCTTACTCCCCTCTCTCCATTCAGAACACAACATGCTCGGTGGAGCTGAATGGGAGTGTCAGAATAAACAACTTTGTGGCAATCTTGTTGACATTAACTGTTACTGCTTTCCAGAAGGGATGGTAAGGTGTGGTGCACTCCAGTGGAAAATAAGTCCAAAGAGTCAGTGTTTGCTGTAAATTTGTGCACTTCTCTACTGGAGGAACTCAAATGCAAAATATCTCCAGTCTCCTACCTGGCAGAAGAAGGTCTCATGCTGAGGAAAGGCCTGAGATAGCTGTCCTTCTCTCTCTCAGAAGGCTGGCTCCCTGGCCAAAGGCTGGTGGCCCAGGGTATGTGGCTCAGTCATCCGCCTGGCTCTCTGGTCACAGAGCTGGTGGAACCAGGATCTGTTGCAGAGTATACCCATCTCAGGATCTTCTTCTGATCACTTATACAGCCTGGCAGAGTCTCTCCTACTGAGCATTAGATCCTATCTGAAGACAACTAGGGGCTCTGACTGCTCTCTTTATATTATATCCAGTTTCTAGCTGAACTAGAACCTTGTAGTGGGAGGGGTGGAGAAACATAGCTTAAACAGAAACATTGTTGCAATTTCTGTCAATCATATACTTGTATAGAGCTTCAGTGCAAGTCTATGGGAATGACTAATTCGTTTTTCCAGACATAAACACATTTTTAGACATAAACAACAGAGGTAAACCAGACAGTCAGAAGGTCGGTGTGTCTGGTTTTTGCCTCCAAAACTTTGCAAAGATAGAAAGTCATAAAGTCTCTCAACATTATCTGGCTGTGTATTAACTATTTCCACAGTACAGCTATAGTATACTAATAGTGCAAATGAACAGGATATATTACAATAAACATGTAAAATGCAGTTCAACAGTATGAAACAGTATAAGTGCATATAACAGTGTAACTCACAGTGCAAATTAACCCTTCAAAGTGCAATAAAGTAGGGAGTCGATGGCTTTGCAAAGTAACAAAAAGTGCAAATGTCCATAGTCAAAGTACCCATGCTCCAGGGCCCTACAGAAGAGCTGGTTAAAACATAATGATTCAGACCATTATACTCAGTGGGTGGTAACTGTCAACCCAGCTCCTTCTTCAGGAGGGCTACCTGTATGTTCTGCTCATTTGAAGGTGACATATGGGGATCTTGATAAATTTGCAATGTTTTATTCATACACCTAAGGGTCTATTAACACATGCGCAAGTGTTTTGCAGTCTGAAAATTGCGGACCCGCAAAACACGGACACCGGCCATGTGCGTTCCCCATTTGGTGGACCGCACATGGCCGGCACTATAATTGAAATGCCTTTTCTTGTCCGTGTCTGGGGACAAGAATAGGAAATGTTCTATTTTTTTGCGAGGCCACGGAACGGAAGTGCGGATGTGGACAGCACACTGTGTGCTGTCCGCATCTTTTGCGGCCCCATTAAAAATGAATGAATCCGCACCCGTTCCGTTAAATTGCGGAACGGATGAAGACCCATTTTGCGGATGTGTGAATGGACCCTTACAGTCTTCTTTTCTCACTCACCAGCCTTCTAGAGAGGCCCAGAAAACCTCACCATTTGCACCATTTAGCACCAACTGATCAGAATGTCATGCAGGGGAGCAACGAAAGTGTGAATGTCCATATGCACAAGCCAGTACTCAACGGACTTGCTCTCATTCACAACTTATGCTAATGTGTCCAGCTCCCATCTGCCGCATCTGTCATAATAACATGGTCCATTTTCATTGTTGGTGAGGAAACAGTACAGAAGACTTTAGCAACTTCTTTATGCACTTCCTCAATCTTATTTAGAGGGAAAGATACTTATTATGCAGCATGTGCCATTGTAATGCGTTGCAAATTTAATATAATAAATTCCAATGACAAATTAGGCTCTTCTACATCTGTAAAGTCAGTCATAAGGATGACATACAATAACCATAATAGAATTTAAGGGGTTATTTGGCTTAGAAGCTGACAACCCCAATGATGGCAACCTATGCCCAAATAAAATACAAAAATACAAAAAAAAGGACATGGATGGCACATCCACATGCCTTGCATTGATCTATTTATGATCTATATATCATGGTATCAGCACTCCTAATTAGCTGGAGACTGACGGGGCCAGAGTCGAAAGAGGTACTTCAGATCCCAGAGGTGATGTATGAGGGTCAGGCAAGGAGCATAGCCAAAAGTATGTAGTAGAGTACATAGTACAAAAAAGGATAATCCACAATTGTGAGGTCAGGAATCAGCCAGTAGTGTTGGCCTTGCGGTTCGCCCGGCCGTCGGTTTGCGGCCAACTTTGCGCGTTCGCGATCCGCCGAACATATGGCAATGTCCGCGCTCGCCATATTATTTTGCATTGCGCCGAACTTTGACCCATGACACATCCATCAGGTGGGACAGGACAGCCAATTGAGACATTTTAGCACATTGACACACCCCCAACCCTATAACAGAACCTGATCTGGCAACCATTTTACATCATGTGTTTTGCCAGCGTGGGAGGAAGTTGAAGTTTGGAGCAGGGACAGGCTGTTAGGAACTTAGAGACACTAAACGCTAGCTAATAGGGCCACAAAAGTCCTTTTAACGACTGGTAACGTTGTGATATCAATAGGTGTGATACACAGAGGGGTGTGATATACTTATAATATACTTTCTAACATAGAAAGTATATTACAGTGCATTTGTATGCTTCCAGAAAATACTGATTGAGGGCTGCGATCTATCCGCTTCCACAAAATAGTAATAGAGGTTTTCCATATACCTGCGTCCACAAAATAACTGCTTGAGGGTGATATACCAGCTTCAACTAATAACTGATTGAGGCCTGCCATATATCAGCTTCCACAAATACTGCTCTTCTCTAGGGACTTTGGCACAGGGTCATTTTGAAAATGACAGGCAGAAGAAGAGGCAGGCCGTTCCGCAGGGGTGGTAGGGGTCAGGCAGGTGCACCAGGCCAGAGCCTAAGTGGGAAGTTAGAGAAGGTGCTTGCGATTATGCCAAAGGATGCACCAGAGTTGATCGAGTGGCTCACAGAGCCTTCCTCTTCTGAACCCTCCTCATCCTCTGTATCTTGCACCCTCCTCACTCTCTGCTGTGTGCACCCCCAAAGAAACCACCACCATAGCCCATCCACTCGAGTCAGAGGAATTATTTTACCATCCATTCCAAGACCTTACCGAGAAGGTAGCAACGGCCACCACCCAGCGGTCTGACGACAGTACCCAGATCAGCCCAAGGAGGGTGGTCCCCACTGTTGCTGCCTACTCCGAGATCTCTAATGTCAGTGGTGGTGAAGGTGACGATGATGACGTGTCGATGGACATCACGTGGGTGCCCACAAGAGAGAAAGAGGAGGGGAGTTCAGAGGGAGAGATGGAAAAGCTGATAGGGAGGAGAAGGAGGAGAAGCAGGCAGAACTCGCAGTGCACCGGAGTAGACTGCAAATGTATCTGGAGCGAGCCATCCACCATGCACGGTCAGATCTTGCGCTCCCAGGACGCCGGCAATGGCTCCGCAGTGTGGGCTTTTTTTAACATGTCAGCAGCTGACGATAGCGTTGCCATCTGCAGCCTGTGCTGTCAACGCATAAGTCGCGGTAAGCCGAACACTCACCTAGGGATGACCGCCTTAAGAAGGCACCTGGCCTACCATCACCGAGCCCAGTGGGAGCACCGCCGTCAGAACCCACAAAGCCACACTCCCGGCGCTCCATGTCCTGTCTCTTTTCCTTCTCCTCTCATTTGTCCTCCACTCCATCTTCCACCGTGCCTTCGTCACGTTTATCTGGCACAAGGCAGGCTTCTGTGGGCCAAATGTTTGAGCGTAAAAAAATGATGATGCCGGATAACCCTCTTGCCCAACGGCTGACAGCTGGCTTGTTGGAAATGCTAGCCCGCCAACTACTGCCATATAAATTGGTGGACTCGGAGGCCTTTAGAAAATTTGTGGCCATTGGCACACCGCAATGGAAGGTCCCCGGAAGGAAATATTTCTCCCAGAAGGGCATCCCTGAACTATATGGCCACGTTCAGCGGCAAGTGAATATATCTCTGGCACACAGTGTCGGTGCCAAGATCCATCTGACCACAGACACGTGGTCTAGCAAACACGGGCAGGGAAGGTACATAACTTTTACTGCCCACTGGGTGAACCTTCTGACAGCCATCAAGCATGTAACCTGTGGCACCCATGTGTATTTGGTGTTACCGCCACGGATTGCATGCAGGCCTGCCTCTTCTTCTCATCCTCCTCCTCCATCCTCCATCTCCTCCTCGGCTGACTCCTCCTTTTCCACTGCTACCGCCTCTTCCGCTGCACCCCCCCAAGCTTCCCAGAAACTACTCGACGTGCCAGGTGAGATGTTGCCATGCTGTGCTGCGGCTGTTGTGCCTGGAAGCCAAGAGCCACACCGGTCCTGCACTGCTTTCAGCTCTGCGGTCACAGGCCGATCAGTGGCTAACTCCGCTCAATTTGGCGGTTGGTAAAGTGGTGTGCGACAACGGTGCCAATCTGCTGATCGCGCTAAAACAGGGCAAAATGACACACGTGCCGTGCATGTAACACGTCCTGAACTTAGTCGTGCAGCGATCCGTTGCTCCGTTCAGTGGTCCGCAAAAAATATATAACCTGTCCTATTCTTGTCCGCGCTTTGTGAACAAGAATAGGCAGTTATATTAAAGGCTGTCCGTGCCGTTCCGCAAATTGCGAAACGCACACGGACGCCATCCGTGTTTTGCGGATCCGCAATTTGCGGACCCAATGTACCTCCAGCCACAGAAGCTAAAGTTCTTTGCTGTCAGGTGAACGCCTATTGCCTTATTTTTGAGGCCTGTACTTTTTTATCTCCAGCCACATAATCACATCCTTGTCTCACTTCTCTGCCTCTCATTATGGTGGCGTATGAACCGCATTCACCATAAGGACCTTCTTATGTCACAGGGTCATGGGACTGTGCCCCCCCAATCCGTACTGTGCACCCCCAACCCGTACTGTGCCCCTCACCCTGTACTGTGCCCCCTTATACCCTGCATTGTGCCCTCTTACCACACCCTGTGCAGTGCCTCTAGTTATTCCCTGTACTGTGCCCTCTTATACCCTTTTATCCGGTCACTGTACAGAGGTGTTATCCGGTCAATGTATGGCGGTGGTATCCAATAACTGGATGGCCATAACTGTATACCTTTCCTTGCCCACGCCATCCTTTTTTAGACCTGGCATGAGCAGGAAAAATATGCAGATGGCGGTGCTAAGGGTTTGTGCCACAATCTGTGTCAGAAATATGCCTAACATAGATGTATTTCTATATAATAAATGACCACCTAATTGTATTAATATTCGGGGGTAGGGCTAATATCTGTATATTATATAGATTGTAGTGTATTATACTGTGCCCTGTATTTTACAGTAGAAAATGATCCTTGGGAAACACAGTCCTCATCCCTGACCACGAGGACCAGGTAGCGCTCTGTCAGTACATGGCGGCCTCCCCTCTCCGCCACGCTGCTCCGCTGTGTACTGGTGCTTATTCTGACACCAGGGCTGGGTTCACATCACATTTTTGCCATCAATGTAATGCATACCAAAAACGTATGCGTTAACAGATGCCTCAGACTCATGCCGTGCAGTGGCGTCCGTTCACCGTACAGTTCCATGGTAGAATTTTTTTTACGTGCTGCACATTTGTATACATCGAACCGATAGGAAATACATTTTTTCTAGGATCCAGCAGGGCACATTTTTGAGAGTTTCCCATTAACCGTTGTGCAGCAGGCCGGACCCATTCAACTTGAATGGGTCCGTGGTATGTCCGCACTGCAAAAAAATATGACATGTCATATTTCTTTGCGGTACGGAACCACGGAAAGAAACACCACGGAAGCACTCTGTAGTGCTTCCAGTGTTCCGTTCCGTGACTCAGTTCCGCATCTCTGGAATTGCGGACCCATTCAAGTGAATAGGTCCACACGCGGAATGCACACGGCCAACGGCCGTGGATTGCCGACCCGCCGTTTGCGGGTCGCAATATGGCCACGGTCGCCCAACGGCCGTGTGCATGAGGCCTAAGATGCATAAAAATGGCCCCTGATTAAAATACCCCCTCTGGTATGTCACTGTTAATGTTGTGGGACTATTTGTGCACTTCTAGTAAGTGTTTGCTGGCTGCAAATATGACCTGAAGGTTTTTCAGGTTCACCTGCCATTAAAGTGAATGGGGCCCGCCGCGAACGCGCGGTTCGTGAACATTTCATTGCGCGTTAGCGAATCGTCCCGGACGATGTTCTTCCATCACTATCAGCCAGGTTCAAATATATATAATTAATTTATGACTAGCTTGAATCTGTAACAAGGCCCTTACCTACCATACTATAATAATGATGCCTTCTCATGTGGCACAGGGCCCGAGTATATCTTTGCTACCTCGGCACCCCCTATAACTGCACACCTGAAGGTTAGTACTTACAAACTTCCAGTCTATAGTAAGGAGACCCGTTTCTGAGAATCCCCTTCCTCCTCTCCACATGGTGGCACTCAGCCGCTTAGAAACATCTTGAGGATTGATGGAAGGATCGGCCTGCATCTGCTGAGGCAAAGCACAAATCACAAGGAGCCTCTGAGGCTATTCATCCTTCAGTGTCTGTGCTATTTCAGGGCTAATCCTTTTCCTGAAAAGAAAGCTGCTGGGGATCTATTGTAAGGGGTTAGTGGGACTATCCAGGAAATGTGCAGAAGAGGCTTTCAGCAAACCCTGCATGTATTTTCAAGGACAAACGGCACGTTCTTAAACAAAAAGACGTTTCTGGTGACTGAAGAGAAGAGCACATGGCAGGTCTGTGACCTTTATTGCCAGAGTTTTTGTAATTTCGCAAACTTTTCATCCCAAGAATAGAGCAAGAAGAATGGATAATTCAATGAATAAAAAGATCTAAAGCATCCCCAGATATCTATAGATTCTTTATTTTACTCCATAGCAGACAATACCACTGTAATATGAATAGAATTGAACATAACATGGATAAAACCTCTGTTACAGTTACAATAGGGCCCAAAAGACTTCACTAGATGGTTTGGAAATGCAGGTCCTGCTTAGTGGTGTTTGTAAAGTGCGCAGAACTTAGTAATGGCGAGCACCATTATTTTGGTGCAAAAGTTGGTGCAAAGACAAGAAAGAGGTTTGAAATTTCTAGCAAAATACAGCAAGTGCCGCTGTGATAAATCCATTGTTTTACAAAATTGAATTAAATATTGAGCAGAGATGCCCAGCTTAACCCCTTCCTGCCCTACGCTGTATTGCTACATCAATACAAGAAGATAAAGTTATTGGTTCATCTCAGATATTGATGGCATATCACTGGATATTCCATCAGTGTCAGACAGGTGGGGGTCCCACCTCTAGGACTCTCTCCTATCTACAGAACGGGACCCCCAAAGTGAACATGTAGCTGAACATGCGCAGCCGCACCCTATTTACCTCTATGAGAGTTCAGAAAATTGGCAAGTGCTGGCTCGGATATTTATGGCAGTATCAGAGCTGAAAACAAACATAATGGGAAGTAAGGGAAAGGGCATCACAGCAGTACACTGCTGGCAGATTTACCAGAAGGGATAAGCCCCTGCTTCTGAGTGAAATGCATCTAGCTATGCAGCTGAAACAGGGAATAATATGGCTAAAAAAAATACAATGGGAAGCCCAAAAAGACCTGTTTCTTCACAGTTAGAGAATCACAGCCATTGTGCAAACTTTTTTTGAAAACTCAGGTATGCTTTCAGCTGGCATTAGAAAGAATTACTTTTTTGTCAGGAAAGCTGATTTGCATATGTTCGGGTTTTAGGTAAAAATATTCAATTAGCTTCTCTAACAAAAAGGATAAGAAAGGTAATTCTTTCTGACGCCAGCTGATATCATTATTAGAGATGAGCGAATTTTGGTTTGCTGAATTTTCCAAAAAGATTAGATCCTAATTTATTTGTGGCGAATCACATGAAAAAACAGCTATTTCCTGGCTGCAAAGAGCCTGTAAAGTGGTGTAGAACACTGTGTCTTGCAGTAACACGCATAGTGAGTCTGCTGTGGTAGTGAAACAATACTGTGAGTCCGTATGACATGCAGATGACAGGCGTCGCTCTTAGAATCACTGCACACTTCACTTATTTGGGCAGTCACAGGGCCAAAACTGACCAACTAACTCAAGTATGAACAGTATTACAGATCAATGTTAGCGCCAGGTCTAAAGAACTGTGTAGAGGCCCAAGATCCTACTATAGCGTGAAAAAGCGCACTCCTTTTATACTGTCGTCAGCTGTTTCCACATAGATGTCTACAGAACCTGTTCTTTTAAACGCTTATACAAGTAGAGCCCCCCCCCTCCCCGACAGAGTGGAGAGGGTGTCAGCAGTAAGTTTGTGTTGACATCACTGATTATTTTGCCCTTCCTCTGATCCGTCAGAACAATAACCCCCAAAAAACGGATCCTGTCTGTTGAGCATCCGCCTTCACTTAGTCAGCATTTGGTCAGTAATCCATCAGTATTGCTAAAGCCCAAAAAACAGGAGTGGATCCAAAACAGAGATGACACGTGAATGGAATATTTGCATGTCTTCTGTGTTTTGTACCCACTCCTGCTTTTGGCTACCAAATCATACGTCAATTCTGATGGGACCATACAGGCCTTACAGCTGCTACACAGACAGGATCCGTTGTGCATCTCATTTTTCCTTCCTTCTGACAAATCAGAAGAAGGGTCAAATAAATGATGTTGTCAACCAGGCCAAAATGGCAAAATAGTGGCCCAGTCATGGAGTGGGGAGTGTGAGAACAGCATGAGAAGTCCACAGAGTGGCCCAGTGACAGAGTAGTGAGGTATAAGCTGTGTGAGGAGACCACAGAGTGGCCCAGTAACATAGTGTTGATGTGGCAGCAGTATGAAGAGACCACAGCGTGCAATGACTCCCCCCCAAAAAATAAAAAAAATCACAATTCACCACGGAACGGCAATTAAGATGTATTCTTTTTCCTATTAATACACCCCAAACAAAGAAATATAACAATCACAATTCAATGCAGAACGGCTAATGCAACGTACGTATATTTCCTTTTAATACACCACGTACATTTTTATCTTTTTTTTTTCTATTAATACACCCCCCCCCAAAAAAAAAAGTTAAACAATGTAAAATCAACAGAGGATAGCTAAAAGGGACGTACGTATCTATCCTATTAATACACCCCGTAAATGGCTGTATCACACAGAACTTTCACCCCAATCACAAGCAAGGTTTCCTAGAATTACTGAGCTATCATTTAGTGCAAACAACCTAAAAGCAGCCTTATAACTGTAATTTGGATCCCCAGTCAGTGCAGCAAGGTGTAATAGAATCGCTCCTATTACCCAGGCTGTACACTCCCCTATTGCACCCTGTTCTCCTTTTATAGCATGGATGATTCCTCCCTATCCTTTCCCTAAACCTTGACTAATCTTTCCCTGAACTTGTGAATCGTTTTTTCAGCACAATGAAGTCTTTCCTGGCACTGTCCCTAACGCCTGCTGACGTCTCTCCCTGCACTAAGCACACTGAAAAATGGCAGAATCCAAGATGGCTGAGGCTATTTATAGGGCTGTGACATCACAGGGCTGACTGGCTGCTGATTGGCTGCATGCATGGCATTGTGCGTGATCCATCATTCCCAGAGTTTCTTGCTCCATGTCCTAACACGTGCAGCAGCCATTTTAGGCAAAAAAATGCGATTCGTTACCACGAAGCGTGAGGAAATTCAGATTAATTGCGAATCAAATTTTTCCTGAAATTCGGATTGAATTCCACTTCATCAACTTTGATTCGCTCATCTCTAGTCATGATTTTAAATGTTGCCTAGCCTACAATAGTCATCACTTATGTTAACTGGTCTTTAAGAGGTAGTTGCAAATTTGAGGCTGGCTTATTTATTCTCCTACTTTTGTTATGTAAGGGCGGGTTCACATCTCCGTTATATATTCCGTTATTGTTTTCCGTTATAACATGGTTATAACGGAAAATAATGGAATTCATAACATGGAATTCAAAATGGAAACCTTTAGAGGCATTTCGTTTTGATCCATAATAGAAGTCTATGCACAGCATAACGGATCCGTCTGGTTTGCGTTATGCAGGACGGAAAACAAAGTCCTGGACTTTCTGGGTAACTAGAAACTAGTTGAACAAACAAATTTTGCTTGGCTGCCTGAGAGGCTTTGGTTGAAGTACCATTTCTCCTTATTGAGGGCACCAAGTATGCATGAGGAATATCGTCAACGCTCCTATGGGTTTCTGGGAAGAATACATGAAAATTAGCACATCTTACACCTGCTGGCATCTCGCTCTCTTTCTTTCACTCTCTCTCTCACATAGTCGCATGAAACGAATCACAAAATGTTAATTAAAATCTAAACTTTTTGGGAAATCCGGAACTCATTTGATACCAGAGGAATCAATTCGCTCATGCATAGTTGACGGAGACCTGTCAGAAGTAAGTTACAAGCCTCACAATGCAGTACATCAATTTCATCAGAACAAATGTGACCATGTAATTACCAGGTAGAGTTAGCTGTCCCTGACAACCACACTCATGACTCCCAGGATCAAGAAAAACTCGGATGAATAGTGAAGTTGAACCTCTAATGCAACATGATCTACTCTAATAACGGCACAGACATAGTGAGGAACAATGCCCATCATTCCTGACACCGAGATCATCTGGGTGGACAGTTAAAACGACCTGGGCCTAATGAAAGCCCGGAGAGATGTCCAGTATTAGAGGCTATTAAAGGTGTTATCTGAGATAATTAAAACATCTCAGACAACTGGCCAACCTGTTGCATTGTGCACTTGGCAGCTGAAGGCATCTGTGTTGGTCCTCTCTAAGGGCAACAGGGACATTACCGTTACACCTAGAGTCTCTGCTCTCTCTACAACTCTACCCCCTCTCCACTTTGATTCACAGGGATAGGTGTGATCACATTTACACTGCCTGGTCCTGTCAATAAAAGTGGAGAGGGCACAGCAGTTGCAGAGAGAGGAGACCCTCTAGGTGTAACGATAACGCCCCTGTTGCTTCTAGAGTCTCATTTGCATATATAAGAACATCATTTTTCTCAGCAATGTGGCCACATATGAACATGGGACCAACACAGATGTCTTCAGCTGCCAAGTGCACAGGGGCAGATTGGCCATAGACCTTACTGGGAAATTTACTGTAGGGCTGATGCCCCAGGGGCCCACCCAAGTCCTCCTCACTGCCACTGACCGAGTACATAATGAGCTCTCAGCGCTAATTAACGCTGTGAGAATCAGGTACTCATATACCTGGCCAGCGATCGCACATACCCTCCTGAATTCAACCGCTGTAGCCCCCATCTCACCTCCTAAGCCCCCTGCTCCGTATCTTAATCAGAGACAACTTGAGGAGTGGTTCAAATTTTGGGGCAATAAATTATGCTGCACTGTGGTATATGATGGGATGATATTTTGTGCTATGGTATTGCTGACCCTGCCTGCTTGTGTTGCTTGTCTACAACATGGGGCCACTGGCTTTTTTCCAGGGCCATTTTAAGTTCTCAGTCTATTCCTGCAAGTGCACATGTAACAGGACAGCCAGTTTCATAGATACAAATCTGATGACAGATGCCCTTTAAAAAATCTTTTTAAAAATCTAATACTCATTGCTTTCTCCGGCGCCACTGCTGAGGACAGTAATTGGCCTTACACCAGCATATCACCAGAGGAGAACCAGGCAAACAGCACTGGAAAAAGTACAGTTTTTTTTCAGGGGGGGACATTTGGTATTGAATTTACAACTCTTTTTTGTTTGTCGCATGAAATGTCACACTACAAATTTTGCGACATTTGCCTTGGTTCACCACTTTTTACAGTGTTCTATGTTTATGACAAGTGAACGGGTTTACACCTGTTTCAGACTACTTTTTTATTTTTTTTTGCGACACTTTCAAATGACTCAAAAAAGTTGCATCCTATGCCATATAGGTGCACACCACATTGCAACCATGCCAAATATATTATTAAGGCGCACCATTCATAGATTTTGTGCAGACACACAAAGCAAAGACAGACTTAAAAATGACACAAAAACAACCACAAATGGTAAATGTCCCTCAAGATGTTTTTTTTATTTTAAGTCATTTTAGGGCTTGTCTGAGATTTTTACAGTAGGGGTTAATACAGGCATAGTACTCACAATATTGGTTTTAGGATATTAACTTTTTCCATGCATCTCAGCGACAGCTGTCTCCTTTATACCCCATGTCGACATAACTAGTAGATGAATCAACTACTGTACAGAGTCCACTCCTAAAAATTCCCTGGTCACAGCAAATTCTTAATTCCGGAAGAAGAGGATAACTGAGCCCCATGATGACCATTAATGTTACAGTTATGCGATGACAAATTAGTGATGATGATGATAAATATGTCAGCTATAAAGATCCCATGTGGATATGTTAAAGTGGTACTTAGGTCCAGGCTAGGTGGTGGATTAGAAGAAATCAAAAGATGTGTCCATTAGTGTACAGTGCATGAAAGATGTGAAAAATTATTTAGAGTAGCTAATTATCAATTCTGATCGTGTCCCCATGAGTTCTCTTCATGTCCTGGATTCCCTATTATCAAAGGGTAAATATGTAGCTTGAACTCAGTTGAAGTTATTATGTAGAAATGGAAGTCGAGATTGAACATTTTGTTACAGTCTCCCAGACTTCAAATGTTGTACTCAAATACACAATATAGAGGTAGCCTATATAATACTGTATTTGAAGGTCCTCAATCATAGAACATAGGTCCTCAAGTCATAGAACATATATTTGAGAAGATAGTTTGGTCACAGTGATACAAACTAGAAGTCATTTAGTATGACACAGCCCTGTTTCTGACCCTAATCTATCCCTAAATGATGTATTACACAGCCCGATGTGGCAGACGATTGTCGGGAAGGAAGCGTTCCCTCCTGGCAATCGCCTGCTCGCTAGCAGAGGAGACTGCTGAGATCTTCTCCGCAGCATAGGGAGGAGCGATTGCTATGGTATGGCTCCTTCCCATGCGGTATAGTGGTTTGCAAGCGGCAGATCGTTATTAGACTCCACGATCTGCCGTCTGCAAACGATAATTTTTTAACGTCATAAGATTTAGATTTCCAGATAATCAAGCTACGAGTTTGCTCATTCATCAGCCACAGAATTACACTGCCAGATGATCACTAATGAGCATGTATGCAAACGCTTGTTAGGGATTATGTGCCAAAAAAGCAGGCAGTGTAATACAGGCTTAAAGAGGACCTTTCACCGATTATTACAATGTGAACTAAGTATACAGACATGTAGAGCGGCGCCCGGGGATCTCACTGCACTTACTATTATCCCTGGGCGCCGCTCCGTTCTCCTGCTATGCCCTCCGGTATCTCCGGCCACTAAGTTATAGTAGGCAGAGATTTCAGTCACTAAGTTATGGTAGGCGGAGTCTGCCATTGTTCTGCTCTAGCGCTGGCCAATTGCAACGCAGATCTCACAGTCTGGGAGGTTATTTTCTCCCAGGCTGTGAGCTCTGCGCTGCGATTGGCCAGCGCTACAGAAGAACAAGGGCAGACTACGCCTACTATAACTTAGTGACCGGAGATACCAGAGGGCATAGCAGGAGAACGGAGCGGCGCCCAGGGATAATAGTAAGTACAGTGAGATCCCCGGGCGCCGCTCTACATGTCTGTATAGTTAGTTCACAGTGTAATAATCGGTGAAAGGTCCTCTTTAACTGCTCAACCTCTGAGTTTGCCCGTATTATCTTATTAATATGCAGCTTCAATGTATTTTGCTACTATAGAGAGATATGAATAGTATGCTGCCAGCATGAGGCTTTAAAGACAATGGTTAACAGAGACCTAGGTCCACTCCTTGCAGCTATCCAATCATGCTCAAGCTTAGTGGAAAGTACAAGCCTCTAACCACTGATTGGTTTAGTCCCAACTCGTACTCTCACCATAAAGTCATCAATTGGTGATCAAAGGCAGGTGTAAATATAATAGTACGCAGGATAGCTCCCTCTATCAGTGTCTATAGGATGTGCAAAGAAATAAACATATCCTATCCAGGGCCAGCTCTAGGCTCATGTGGGCCCTTGGGCGATAAAATCTCAGTGGGCCCCCTTGTAGCATTTTGCACGATGAACGCGGCAAAGAAACTGCATGCTTCATCATTACAATCAGCTGTGGCCCTCCAAGGAGCAGTGGACCCCAGCATTTGCCCGGGTAAGCCGGGTGCTGATGACGGCCCTGATCCTAACCCTTGCTTATTTCATCTCATCCTTCCTTTGGTCCTATTTTGTCTCATATTTCAGTCAAAACGTAAAGAAATATTTAAATAAATGTTCTCTCTGTGTTCCAGGAGGTCATCTATGTTCCTCTTCCTCCTCCTCACTGCCCTGTAACAAGATGTGAAACAAGTGGCTGGAGCAGGAGCGTTCTTGCTGAGTCCCATATGCATTAGGATAAAAATATAATTAAGTCCCACACCTTGGCTAAGCTACACCCCATCAAGACAACGATGGAGCAGATCAGCTAGAGAATAATCTCTTGGTTCTCTGCAGAAATTCTACAAGACTGTTTGTGTCAGGATCATGTGGAAAGTGTAGAAGACTGACAAACAGTGGGAGCAACAATATTTCTTGTTCACTTTATAAATTTTTTGGTTTAGTGTCCATTTAGGGGAGTAGCTTAAAGGGGTTGCGCCAAGTTTTGAAGTAGGGATAACAAACTGAACTGTTGGGGTCCAAATGCTGGAACTCCCACCAATTACAAGAATAGAGGTCTAACTTCCATATCCCCATCTCGATGGAGTGCCAGGTCAACCACACACCCTGCTGCTCCATTCATTCTCTATTGAAGTATAGGGCTTGCCTATCTCCAGCATTCAGATAGAGAATGAAAGGAGCAACAGGGCGCAGGCCAAATGGGACCTTCAGTCTCGGGACCAGTGGGGAGCTTAGCCATCAGACCCCCACTGATTAGCTAGTTAGCTTCAAAACTTGCCATAACTCCCTTAAATAGATATTCCCATCTGGGACATTGATAGCATATTGCTGGGATATGCCATCTATGTCAGATAGGTGCGTGTCCCACATCTGGAACCTGCTCATACCTCCAGAGTGGGACCACAAATTGAAGAGCTAGCAGTTACCCACGAGCTGCCACCCTCCACTATGAAAGTTCCGAAAACAGCCATGCGATTGCTCGGCTATTTCCAGCAGTCCCATAGCAATGATTGGAGAGGTGACCAAGCTTGCATGGTGCACTCACCATTCACCACTATGGGACTTCTGAGAGTAACTGAGCGCACTTGCTCGGCTATTTTTAGAGATCTCATGCAGACACTGCATGCACAATGTGCTCTTCTTCATTTTTAGGACACGTTCTCTAAATAGGAGGTGGGACCCGCACCTATGTGACATTCATAGCATATTTTAGCGAAATGCCATCAATATCCCAAATGGGCCAACCCCTTTAAGTCCCTGGTAGAAAAAGGTTTAAAAAGTAGAAAGTGCTACCTATGTTTTAACGTGTTATTCTCCGTATCTATGCTGCTGAAATAACAGCGATAACAGATAGTTACTATTCTGATGCTATAACCCAGACAGTGCCCAGCAGGTGCATCTAGCAGGAGCACCAAAATAACCAAGAATACACAGCCCTCCCTGGTGATGATTTACTGGGCAAACAACCCAGGGTAAAGTTTCCTTCTTTCCAGACCTCCGCTCCAGCCCACATGCATTGTTCATATGGAATGCATGTGGGGGATTTTACAAAAGGACAGACAGACCTTAAAATTGGCCTGAGCCTTGGGATCCTCATAAATCTTTCCTCTGCAGCTCAGCGGGATATCAGTACAAAAGTGTCAGCATTTAGTCGAAACCTGTAATATATGACTTTGTAATGAATATTAAGGAGCAGCACAGTTGCAGCTTACCCATATTTCAGACACTGTACACTTGCGAGTTAAGCCCCTTCTTGTTTCCTAAAATCAAGGAAATAGAACTACTAGACATACAGTGGATATAAAAAGTCTACACACCCCTGTTAAAATGTCAGGTTTCTGTGCTGTAAAAAAATGAGACAAAGATAAATTATTTCAGAACTTTTTCCACCTTTAATGTGACCTATAAACTGTACAACTCAATTGAAAAACAAACTGAAATCTTTTAGGTGGAGGGAAGGAAACAAAAAAACCCTATAATAATATGGTTGCATAAGTGTGCACACCCTCTTATAACTGGGGATGTAGCTGTGTTTCAGAATTAAGCAATCACATTCACAATCATGTTAAATAGGAGTCAGCATACACCTGCCATCATGTAAAGTGCCTCTGATTAACCCCAAATAAAGTTCAGCTGCTCTAGTTGGTCTTTCCTGAAATTTCCTTAGTCACATCCCACAGCAGAAGCCATGGTCCACAGAGAGCTTCCAAAGCATCAGAGGGATCTCATTGTTAAAAGGTATCAGTCAGGAGAAGGGTACAAAAGAATTTCCAAGGCATTAGATATACCATTGAACACAGTGAAGACAGTCATCATCAAGTGGAGAAAATATGGCACAACAGTGACATTACCAAGAACTGGACGTCCCTCCTAAATTGATGAAAAGACGAGAAGAAAACTGGTCTGGGAGGCTACCAAGAGGCCTACAGCAACATTAAAGGAGCTGCAGGAATATCTGGCAAGTACTGGCTGTGTGGTACATGTGACAACAATCTCCCATATTCTTCATATGTCTGGGCTATGGGGTAGAGTGGCAAGACGAAAGCCTTGTCTTACGAAGAAAAACATCCAAGCCAGGCTACATTTTGCAAAAACACATCTGAAGTCTCCCAAAAGCATGTGGGAAAAGGTGTTATGGTCTGATGAAACCAAGGTTGAACTTTTTGGCCATAATTCCAAAAGATATGTTTGGCGCAAAAACAACACTGCACATCACCAAAAGAACACCATCCCCACAGTGAAGCATGGTGGGGGCAGCATCATGCCAAGGGGCTGTTCTTCTTCAGCTGGAACTGGGGCCTTAGTTAAGCTAGAGGGAATTATGAACAGTTCCAAATACCAGTCAATATTGGCACAAAACCTTCAGGCTTCTGCTACTGAACATGAAGAGGAACTTCATCTTTCAGCATGACAACGACCCAAAGCATACATCCAAATCAACAAAGGAATATCTTCACCAGAAGAATATTAAAGTTTTGGAATGGCCCAGCCAGAGCCCAGACCTGAATCCGATTAAAAATCTGTGGGGTGATCTGAAGAGGGCTGTGCACAGGAGATGCCCTTGCAATCTGACAAATTTGAAGTGTTTTTGCAAAGAAGAGTGGGCAAATCTTGCCAAGTCAAAATGTGCCATGCTGATAGACTCATACCCCAAAAGACTGAGTGCTGTAATAAAAATCAAAAGGTGCTTCAACAAAGTATTAGTTTAAGGGTGTGCACACTTAAGCAACCATAATATTTTATTTTTTAATTTTTTCTTCCCTCCACCTAAAAGATTTCAGTTTGTTTTTCAATTGAGTGGTACAGTTTATAGGTCACATTAAAGGTGGAAAAAGTTCTGAAATGATTTATCTTTGACATTTTAACAGGGGTGTGTAGACTTTTTATATCCACTGTATCTCGTACTAGACATATCTCATGCTTTCTTCTTCCATTTTGTGCATTTTTTTCAACTGATTTGGATCACTTGTCTGTAAACAAAAGAAACAAAAAGACAATCCTAGCCCAAAAAGTTGTCCATCAATCTTGGATGATGACTGGACATGCAGGGATTATAGGACCACATAAATATCTCTCGATAAATCTGCATGTCCTCATATACCATAGCCACTGGTGTACATAGAGAAGTAAGGACCCCATAGCAAGGATCAAACCAGGCCTCCCAATCAGGACTGAAGGGCATTTTTTTTCCGCTGCCTCATTTGCTAAAAGTTGTTCCTTTAGAAGGTAGAGTCCTGACCAAGTTTTCACCCTCAGTAAAAGAGGTGATGATCCCAACTGGGCCCCTCTTGCCCTGGGCCCCATAGCAGTCACATGGTCTGCCACTATGGAAGTTATGGCCCTGACTATATGGTATGTACATGTCCAAATAGGAGCCAATAAGGCACAAAGAACTATAGCTCAAGTGGTGGTTTATCATACAGGGCAGCAAGAAAACCCAATTTGGTTGTCTAATGCAGTGTTTCCCAACCAGTGTGCCTCCAGCTGTTGTAAAACTACAACTCCCAGCATGCCCGGACAGCCTTTGGCTGTGCAGGCATGCTGGGAGTTGTAGTTTTGCAACAGCTGGAGGCACACTGGTTGGGAAACACTGGTCTAATGTGAGAACTGTCTATGCCTACAGTGTCAGAATTGGATTCCTTGAACCCGTGGAAATAATTCTTGACAAACAGGGGTGCACCCTTAACAAAGAAATGTGAGGCAGTTGCCTCAGGCGACACCATCTAGGCGAAAATGGGGACTGAGGCAATGTGCACGCAGCAGCATTTTTACACAACATCGCATAAAGTATTGCACTGTATTTTATGCACTTTTACTAACGAGCTCAGGACAAGCTGCCCGCACTGCTCTATTGAAGAACAGCACAACCCTACCTGCAGCACAGGCTGTGATAACATTAACAGACAGTGACAGGGAGCATGCGGCACAGGACCTTTGAGATTAACAGCAAGGGAAACAAGCCAGTGCAGCAGGACCTGACACTCCCAGCATGGTGATGTCACATGATCAGGTCAATAGGAGCATGTGCCCATCTGAAAGCCAGTGCAGAGCAAAGCCATATAATAGGCATTTTTCCGCTTCTCGTGATCACGTGAGGGCCAAGAAACACCTGGGGCTTAAACTTCTGCCTGTTGTTGTTGGCCACTGTAGTTCAGCTGTGTCTCTTCTTCCTGCTTTTTAGCCGTCCTCAGGGCTTTACAGCTTGAGCCCCGTCAGGACCTCCTCTGCACATGTACGGTGGAAGTTTGGGGTTTAAACATGGCACCCGCTCAGAAGCTGTAGACGCCGGGTACCTGATGTTTTACAGAGCAGCCACCAGGAGGCAATGTTCAGAAATGTAATCTCTTAGATCAGACAATCAGATCTTCAAGTACAATAGGGTGACTTAAAATAAGTGTAAAAAAGTTTTAAAATGTTTTTTAAAATAAAAAATGTAATAATTCACCCCCTTTCCCCATATAAAAAAATAAATAAAGATCATTGGTATTGGCCTTATGCAGGGCACTGATACTAATGGGGTCACTCTTGGAGAGCATTATCGTGTTTTAGGGTACTGTAGGTGGCATTAATACTTTTGAGGGCAGTCTGGGAGCACTATTACTATGGGAGAGGGGGTATCTGTATGGCAATATAATTTCTGCAGTATAGTATTTGGGGGCACTGGGTAGCATAGCAGGTGCAGTATTGCAGGTAATAGCAGGATAACTTTATTGGGGCACCAGGAAGGAGAGGATGATAGAAACGTGAGGAATCTAAGATGTCTGTATGCCAAACTCTGCAGAGACAAGACGTCACTGAAAGAAGTCGTCAAGGCGGTCTGGTCCAAATGGAGAAGATGAGGAAAGAGAACATATATATCAGAGGAGACATCACAGGATGTAAGAGGTACATACGAGGGTCTGTATTACCATGTATGTTTTGTAGCTCCTCGTGTAACAGGAAGGCTAGGTGCATTCCTGCCTCCAAAGGCAACTCAAAGTGTTTTTTTCTTTGGGACTTTTGGGGCCCATTATTACATCAGAGAAATATCTTTCAATAAACCTGCATGTCCTCATTGTCTGGCTGTACACATACCAGAACAATAGGATCTTCTGGCATTCTGGTGGGCCAGTGTGACCCTGTATGCCTAACTCAGAACCTGTACAGCTACACAGCCACCATATGGATCCCAAATACAGAGCGCTTAACTTCTGTGTGCTGCCATAAGGCTCCGCTAAATATCATATGTACAGAGCTATTCTCCCCTAGAGGCTATGCTTTTGAATATTACCATCCATTTTGCATCTGATGGTGCATGCCATGTTTTTTTTCTGTAGGATTCCAATTTATGTATGGAGGAACAGAAGAAATTGTAGATTTACTCTTATTTTCCCACTACCACCCAAAAATTAAAAAAATTATAAATATTTTTCAATACGTTGTTCTTTATGCATGCCAAAACTGAGACAGTAAAACCATCTCCAGGGGATTTCAAACATTTCACGAATAGCATGATCAGATCATACACAGATCACTAAGTTGCCGGTTCAAATGCGAAGTTGCTAAATTACATGCACAAAACAAAAGACAGTCGATAATTTGAACCTATAGACCTCCAGGTCTTGTTCTACAACCTCACAGCATAATTGAGACTAATATGAATGAGTGTAAGAAGAGCCCGGGATGTTCTTTGTCTACAGAAACACGTACACAAAAGCCTCCTGTCCATTGTGACCATTTGTGATCATTGATTTCATGCACAATATCTCAGCAGTGAAATACTCCCAAGACTATTTGGGGCACCCGGGGGGCTGTAAATTAACACTGACTCAACCTATAGTCCACATGGCAGAGCCATTGTGATAACGACACCATCATCATATATTAGGTTTCACACAGGGCCTTCAAGAAGCTCCTTTCATACACAGCTTAATCTGAATGCTGCTAGAGTTATGGGATATTATTTTGAAGAAGGGCTGAGGAACACGTGGCCCTCCAGCTGTTATGGAAATACTCATCAAAGCACATTGGGATCTGAGTCAAAGGAAAGATTGAGGGTCATTCACCAATGCTAAGAGATGTAGTTCTAAAGCAGATGTTTCAGCTTGTCTAAAAAGATTATACCCTCCTTCAATCTACCGTAGATGAACAATCAGTGCAAAAAGATTATGTTCTCCCTGAAGGAAACCTATAGGGCGACAAATGATAATATTGATTTAGCAGATTTAAGTCTATAATTCCGTGTAACAAGGCTTACTATTTTACATGGATAATTGCTGAATATTAGGGTGTAACTCAATATCCTGAATAGTGGGCGACTGACAAGACTATTGCTTCGGAGCAAAGTAAGTGAGGCCATTAACTCACAATGTCAGGAACATTCCATGCAAATCAGTGGAGGAAGTCTCAATGGTAATTGGTGCAATTAAGGGGGGGTTAATCACAATGACGTGTCAGAGGAATAGAGGGAGGCAGGTTGTATGCACATGGAAATCATAGGCAAGTGAGCAATGGTTTTAATATACGATACATAGATAAATAGATAGATAGATAGATAGATAGATAGATAGATAGGAGATAGATTCCTCAACATTGAAATTACAACACTGAAAAGGAAAAGTGGCGAAATTATGGAATCGACAGCATTGATAGACATGTGATAAGAAAAAAATGGAAAGAAAATATTCAAAACATCTCGATCAATTCCAAGTAAAGTATGAGAGCCACGCGCAGAAATACATGCACTTACATGCCTTGGCGTGCTATCAGTGAGGTTATTAATGGTTGTCTGAGGAATGTTCTGCCACACTGAATCCACTTGGGCACACAAATCATCAAGATCCACTGCTGACACCTCCCTTTGGAATTGCTGACCAATGACTCCTCAGAGTTGCTCAATGGGAGACAAGTCCAGAGACGCTGCAGGCCCTGGTAGCATATTGACCACGCAGGCTGCTCACAGTAGTACGAGCAACATGTAGCCTTGGACACGTTGGAGAAATGGCCGTTCCACTGGTTCCATGTCTAAATCAATGTAACGTTGAGATGTTAGTGTACCCAAGACAAAATCCAGAATCATAGCTGAAGAGGATAGATCTCCAATCCAGCCTCCATTGCTGTCCTGCTGTGCAGCATGATAGCCTTTAAAAACAGTAGTGTAAGGTCCATGGAACACCTGTAGCTGGTTGTCTGGCTTGCAACCCAATGTCATACGAACGCCTTTTGATGGCTTGTGTAGACAGTGTTTGCTGCCCTAGGCTTGGGTTGCGACTTCTAATTTCACATGTAGTACAGAACAGATCACAACATTCTTCTAATCAGATGATCCGTCTGTGCAGAGGTTCGCCTCTGTACATCTCTTGCTGTCATTCCAGTTCGTCATTGTTCTCCCAACTACCTGGACATGCAACGTTGCACAGTGCTGACATCTCAGCCTAGGCGAGTAGTTATCTGTCAGAGTGAAAAACCAAGGTCTCTCAGTTCAAGGATTCAGTCTGATTTTTTAGGTCTCATGTGGCTAAAAAATGTTGCTTTCAAATTTGGCTTTCGTACCCCTCTCATATGCCACAGATTAGAGCTAGGAGCTCGAAAATTTGATCATCTGCAGATCTTAGAGACACTTGCAAATTTCTTGATTTGCATAACCTTACAGCTTATCCTTCTTGGTGTTGCAATTTCAATATTGTGGAGTGTAGATAGAAAGTCCCATGCACCAGTGACACCTCAAGATCCACAGAGTCAGTATATGTCACAACCCCAATTGTGCCCACTAACAACCTTGCCTGGTTTTGAGCTCAGTACTGTGGTCACTCTTCCCTGGCTTTCGGTAGATTGACACAACCCTTACAGCTAAGGCTACTGGCAGAACTAACTCAAAAGAAATTCCCTTGGCCTAAACCACTTTGGTGATAGTTTGGGTAATAAGCCTAGGAACCTCCCTCCTACATGGCCAGCCTCAGTCTTTACAAGTGGCGAGATCCCAATTTTGTCGCACCAAGAGGCTATCAACAACACTACCACTCCCAAGGAGGAAGTACATCCGGCTCCGAAAGTGACAGATCAGCAAGACCACCTCGTTTTTTAGGCCGTGGACGGGGCGGATACAAACCAGGCAGAAGAAGACACGCAGAGGCGGCAGAAAGAGAAGAGGACACACGGATACAAACACGCTCCCAGGTACAATAGATAACCTAGTGATTAATATCTCCTCCGTGACACTCTCACCAGCACAAATAACAGTACTCCAAAAGGGCCTGTCATTCTGCCCCTCCAGTCCACTTAACACTTTTCTCCTAGAACAAGAGATGCAGAGGTTCTACAGAACCATTAGACTGAAAGCCCATTTTTCAGATCCTGAAAAACAGATTAAGACCAATCCTCCCTCCCAAAACCCCTTATCATTACACACACTGGGACTCAAACTTAAGAGTACATATATGCCACCTAGATCCTACCACCCTGCCGAGACGTACATCACATTCACACAGAAATCCATCCAGGAAGCTCTCAACATGCACCACCAAGGCCAATTTCGCCACACGAATAATTTGTCCCCTAAGGAAATTATGGCAATTAATTCCCTTAAAACCCATAAAGAAATTATTTATAAACCAGCAGACAAAGGCGGTGCCATTGTGGTAATGGATAAGTCCATGTACCTTAGTGAGGTGATGTTACAACTTTCAGACAAACAAACATACGAACCCTTACAATCAAATCCCACAACAGCCATTGCCATCAAAATTCAAAAAGTACTTGACCACTATAAATCCATCAATACGATTGATGACAATACGGCAACCTTCCTCACTAAACAACATCCCATTACCCCCGTCTTCTACATACTCCCAAAAATTCACAAAAACTTACAGAACCCCCCAGGACGACCAATTGTAGCATCTACTGACTCTATTCTATCACCTTTATCTATCTTCCTTGATCGCATACTTACACCACTAACCAAAACCGCCCAATCATTTATTTTAGACACAAATGACTTCATCACCAAACTACGAAACATTACAGTGACACCAGACACTCTACTTGCTACCATGGATGTGAACAGCCTATACACTTCGATCTCACATGAGAAAGGCATTGCAGCCACCAAATCACTCCTGACGACACATTCACAACTCTCCATAACAGAACAAGAATTCTGCATACAACTTTTGTCACTTGTCCTCCATGAAAACCACTTTCTATTTGGCGACCAATTTTATGTGCAGAAACGCGGTACCGCGATGGGGGCCAATATGGCGCCACCTTACGCAAACACATACATGACTGACTTTGAGAAGAAGTTTGTATACACACATTCCCTTTACCAACATCATGCGAAAGTATGGCTACGCTTTATAGATGACATCTTCATCATATGGGATGGACCCAGAATCGATCTAGACTCATTCTACAATTATCTTAATGAGATCTATCCTGAACTTGGTTTCACCATACACATTGACAACAAAGAGGTGAGTTTTTTAGACACATTAGTACAAAAAGACATCAACAATCAACTCCAATTTGACTTGTACACCAAACCCACCGATAGGAACAGCTTACTCCACTATTCCAGCTGTCATCCCCATACCACCAAGAGAGCGATTCCAACTTCACAAATCACCAGAGTTGAACGAATAGTCTCAGACCCCACAATACGCTCATTGAGAGTGAATGAAATGAGTACAAAATTCACCAATAGGGGTTACCCAACTGATCTAATTAAACTAAATAAAAAACCACCCAAAACACCAAGGATAGACACACCTCGTATTCCCTGTGTCACCACTTACCATCCCTTCATGCCTAAAATACACAGTATAGTGCGCCAGAACTGGTCGATCCTACAAAATGCGTACCCATCGGTCAAAGAATTCGAAAAACCCCCACGGACATGCTACAAAAGAGGACCTAATATAAGAGACAAATTAATCCGAGCGGACTTCGGCAGGATCCAGAAGATCCCGAAACAACGTTTTTTGCAAAATCCCAAATATGGAACCTTCCCATGCCTGCACTGTGGACAATGCTCTAATATTCTGAAAGGTGATTTGATCACACATCCACGCACAGGTAAACAGTTCCATATTAAGGATTACTTTACATGTGACTCATCCTTTGTCGTTTACATGATCAAGTGTCCGTGCGGACTCGTCTACGTCGGTGAAACCACCCAACACATCCGCGATCGTATATGCAAACATAAATCCACTATACGGACAAAGCAACTCCTTTTGCCCATACCGGCACACTTTGAAAAACATAAACACCAAATTGCACAACTTCGGTTCCAGGTCATCGAACATGTACACCAACCAAGACGCGGGGGCAACAGGATTGCACTCCTACAACAAAGGGAATCATACTGGATTCACAAACTGGACACACTTGAACCGAAAGGTCTCAATAGGGAATGTGATTTTCGTATATTATCATGACGATAACTCATTTTTCATTTTATTTCCTTGTTCTAGAATCGTTGATGGGGACTAGGCGAACATGGGTGAGACCATTACCCCTTTTTCCCGTCCCTCCCTTCCCTTTTTTTCCCCTTTCCCCCCTCCCCCTCCCTCCCTAACCCCTTTTCCTTCCCCCTCCTATCTCAACCCATGCTAGCAGTTTTTCCCAGATTTCCACATTCCTGTATCCGCATTACTAATATTTCCTTTCCCTAATGCATCATAACTGCAACCATCTTGTTTGATATTTCCTCCTGTATGGCACTCTGTTCGTATATACAATCATGGTTATATACCGCACCACCATGACACGTTTATATATGCTTATGATGTATTGCTATCTACATTCTTTGAATTTTGATCTCTGAACTTTGATCTTTGTTTTTTGAACATATAATGTATACCTAAAGATTACCATAGAATAGTAACTTTTATCTGACGATTATATTGAATGACCGAGCAGCCACCACAAAATGGAGATATCTAGATGCTACCATCCATTTCAGCTTGACTATAACTCTCCTATGTGATATACAGCCGCCTCCACAATTTCATTAGCCCTCACGATACTCCCGTTTTACCCTTGCCCATTCTGTTGCCCACACTACAACTAGAGT